>NC_134486.1:357090176-357227676 GCF_040206685.1 Ascaphus truei
AGAGAGAGAGGGCGACAGGGAGAGAGAGAGAGAGGGCGACAGGGTGAGAGAGAGAGAGAGGGTGACAGGGTGAGAGAGAGAGGTGAGGATGACAGGGTAAGAGAGAGGGTGAGGGTGACAGGATGAGGGTGACAGGGTAAGAGAGAGGGTGAGGGTGACAGGGTAAGAGAGAGGGTGACAGGGTAAGAGAGAGGGTGAGGGTGACAGGGTAAGAGAGAGAATGAGGTGACAGAGTGGGGTGACAGGGTGAGGGTGACAGGGTGAGGGCGACAAGGTGAGGGCGACAGGGTGAGGGTGACAGGGTAAGAGAGAGGGTGAGGGTGACAGAGAGAGGGCGAGAGAGAGAGGGCGAGAGATGGAGAAGGCGACAAACAGACAGAGACACTCACACACAGACAGAGACACTCACACACAGACAGAGACAGAGACACACACAGACAGAGACAGAGACACACACAGACACAGACACACACACACAGACACACACACATACACACACACACACACACACACACACAGATATAGACACACACAGACACACACACAGACACATACACAGACACACAGACACACACACAGACACACACACACAGACACACACACACAGACACACACACAGAGACACACACATACACAGAGACACACACAGACACACACACACACACACACACACACACACACAGACACACACACAGAGACACACACATACACAGAGACACACACAGACACACACACAGACACACACACAGACACACACACACACACACACAGACACACACACACACACAGACACACACACACACAGACACACACACACAGACACACACACAACGACACACACATACACAGAGACACACACACACACAGACAGACACAAAGACACAAACACAGAAACACACACAGACACACACACACACAATGACACACACATACACAGAGACACACACACAGACACATACACAGACACACAGACACACACACAGACACACAGACACACACACAGACACACACAGACACACACATACACAGAGACACACACAGACACACACACACACACAGACACACACACAGAGACACACACATACACAGAGACACACACAGACACACACACAGACACACACACAACGACACACACATACACAGAGACACACACACACACACAGACACACACACAGACACAAACACAGACACACACACAGACACACACACACAACGACACACACATACACAGAGACACACACACACACAGACACACACACGGTACTGATTGGAAGGGAGGTGGTCCACCTGTTCATGCAGGCCTTGTCCTCCACATGCCAGCTGAGGGTCGGGCAGCCAGGTGGGGGGGGGGATCGGCAGCCAATCGGGGGGGTCGGGCAACCCGGCAAGCAGGCGGGAGGTCGGGCAACCCGGCAAGCAGGCGGGAGGTCGGGCAACCCGGCAAGCAGGTTGGAGGTCGAGCCGCAATGCGCGGGGGTTGGGCAGCCAGGCGGGAGGACAGACAAACCTCTCCATGAGGAACGTGGCCGGAGGAACGTGCCCCCGCGTGCACGTGCGCATGGTGCAGCCATGGCGACGGGAGAGCTGCCAGCCTCGGGACCCCCCCTGCCCTTGTGTTCGCGTGCGCATGCGCAGGCTGCAGCCAGCGCTGCCAGCCTGCTTCCCCACTCCCATTACCAGAGTGTGGGACGGAGGGGAAGCGCCTGGGCAGCAGCAGCAGCCACGGGACCCATCCCCCAGAATACCTCCCGCCCCCCGCGTGCACGTTTGCGTTCGCGTGCGCAGGCTGCAGCCATGGTGATGGGAGAGCTTCCAGCCTCGGGACCCCCCCCCCCCAGCCCCCTCGCGTGCGCATGCGCAGGTTGCTGCCAGTCTGCTTCCCCGCTCCCATTACCAGAGCGTGGGACAGAGGGGAAGCGCCTGGGCAGCAGCAGCCGCAGGACCCCCCCCAGAATACCTCCCGCCCTCCCCCCCCCCGCGTGCGCATGCGCAGGCTGCACCCATGGTGACGGAAGAACTGCCAGCCTCGGGACCCCCCAGCCCCCTCGCGTGCGCATGCGCAGGCTGATGCCAGCCTGCTTCCCCGCTCCCATTACCAGAGCGTGAGACGCAGGGGAAGCGGCTTGGCAGCAGCCGCGGGACCCCCCCAGCCTACCGCCCTGAGCAGCAAGCGGGGATAGGGGGCGGGGGGGGTTGGGGCTGACCAAGAGCTGCCAGCCGGCCCTCTTCCTCGCGTCACACCAATCAGGGAGGGGGATTATTTATTTAAAAAAAAAAAAAATTGGCACGAGCAGGGGAATTCTAAGAGCTGCAGCACGGCTCGCCAGCGGTCAAAATCCACTCGCGATGGGCGAGTAGTTATCATTAATTGTCGAACACTGTATATATATATATATATATATATATATATATATATATATATAAATATTTTTTTTTTTTAAAGAACCAAACAAATCACCAGTGCAAGTGGCCACCCTTATAACTATGTTTCCTCTTATTTCATAACTTATGTTTATGACACGTTTTTGCTACAGTACTACTGTAATTAGTCTATACTGTAAGTTGGTTTTACTATTATTATTAGTTAGAAGTATTCCACTTCTTGCCTTTTGAACAAAATGTTTCCTTGGTTAATTTATAATGATTTGACCTTTATATTTTTGCTGTAAGACTAAAAGCTGGTTCCTCCTTTGTAACATGTTTGCATAAAGCAAACTAGCAAATATTGCATAGACTGTAAGTAACATTCTGGCTCACCAAATACAGTCCAATCTGATATACAGTTTAGATATAGATATGTTTTAAAATTGCTTAATTAATAAAGCAGTATTTGAGGGGATAACTGATCATTTTTGTATGGTTTTTTTTACAGAATAATAGTCTTACAGTATAGTGTATAATATTTTATTTTACACACCTGTTGCACCCCAGAACAATAAAACACAAATTGAAATGCATTCTGGATTTTGTTTTTAACAATAACTAACATGTGGCTGACTATAATATGGATTATGTTTTATGTGCAGTCTGGATACCATGGTGTGAAATACTTCTGCACTTTCAGCTTGACAGGTGTACACTTTTTAATGGCGCAAAATGATTTTAAAATAAGTATCACATCTGTGTTAATAAAATGGTATGAAGCTGTGTCAAACACACAGCTCTAATAGCTGTAAATTATTTCAGATAACAAGTTTAGATTGTGTGAAGCAAATGTAGGGACTCTATAATGTAGTTTATTAGTGTGGAGCTCTTATATCGCTTATTGCAGTGAGAAAATGCTGGTGCCGGACTGATGCATAATGGTTAAATTGTTACTGGAAATCATCAGTATGAATATAATATTATATATAGAGATGGACGAATCTGCCCAAATCCATTTGTTAGATTTTCGCTGATGTTACAGTACTCCCAAAATCAGTTTCACTGTGAAAAATCCGCAAACGGATTTGGGCGGTTTCAATCCTTGCAGATTCATCAAAAACCGCCATTGGATAGAACTTGTGGACGGATTTGTAGAAACAAATCTGAGGATTCAGCAATCCATTACCAGATTCTCAAGAATCCAACAACGGATTGCTGAATCCGCGGATTCGATTGTTCAAATCTGTCCACGGTTTGCGGAATACGTGGAATGTATTGGTAATAATAATAAAAAATCCACAAAATGTGAATCACCCTTTTTGAGATTGATCTGCTGCAATCTGCGGACCAAAGGAACCGGAAGATCCTTTGCAAATCCAAATTCACGAAAAAATGCACCCATCTCTTCTTATACAGTACGTAGGATTTATTGCAAAGACATTCTATAAATGAGTGCATGCCTTGCTTCAGTTTCATACTTAATTTTTAAAGCTACTGAATATATTAAACCACATGGGGGCTTATTCTGCAATCTCTGTTATCTCTGAACTATGCGACCTTCACGGAAACCCCCATTCAAGTAAATGGAACTGAGCTAGCGGAGCTTTCAGAATTTATTTATAAAATGTTTTACCAGGAAGTAATACATTGAGAGTTACTTCTCATTTTCAAGTATGTCCTGGGCATAGTTATGCTGAAAAATACATGGTTACAAATACATAGTTACATTAAGAGACCAGGACTGAAGAGAACTATATACATTATATAAAGATTCAGTGGCCATTATCCGAATATTTCAAAGGTTGTATTCCTTTGCATACCCGGTCATGTCATGTTTCATGATTTCTTGAAATTTTCCCACGTTAAGACGCAAATTTACTAGTGTTTTGACCGAGTGCAGAAAATTGCATTTTAGCGTTGTCTGTAATACCACGAGAAACTTAAATAGGCGATCACGAGTTGTTGTCTTAAAAATCTAATTGCAATAAACTTTCCCGTACAGTAATTCAAGTGTATGCAATTGTAATTTAAAGATTAAAAATATGAACACACACAACAAATGTATTTTTTAACAAATTAAATGTTTTATTTGTACAGGATAATAAAGTTAAAATGAAAAATACAATGTTGCCTCTTCTTCCGAATGTATAATATTTATTCCGTGCATGCGTGTGTTTCAAATTGGAACCTTATTGAAACGCATATGCGTGTCATTATGTTCCTAATTAAATTACCGTACAGTAAGATACAGTGCATTTTCTCACATAGTCGCTGAATACTGTATCTGCTAGACAGTAGTACAGTATTGCTGTTAGTGTATCTAAATAGAAAAAAAACACTTTTAGTTTCTGGATTTATATAGTTTTTTGTATATACTGTATTCTGTACAGTATATCAATAACACATTTTAATATATTTAAATGCCTTTTGAACTTTAGGTATAGTACTACTGTAAGTGTCTAGACAGTAAAAACATGAACACACCAAAAAGTATTTTTAAAGAATGATTTTTTTTATTTGTACAGGATAATAAAGGTAAAAATAATAATACAAAAATACAACATCCTCTTCAAAATGTATTATTTTATTTAATAATAACAACAATAATTCAGCTGTGATATTGAAGTCCAAGTCCAGAGCAATAAAAATTACAGAGGGCAGCAATGATGAAGCATAACAAGATATTAACCCTTAGCCTGCCATTTCTGTGCAGAGGGGTGCAGCTCTTGGGGAACCATTTCAGACGTCTGCCTTTGGGACAACGCAGATGTAGGCTGAATAAGGTCTAAGAAAACAGAAAACAAATAAATGGTATACTATACTAAACATTTAGTAAATACTAATAGACATAGTCATAACATACATTTAGGGGAGAATACAAACCTGCCTCTGTCACCTACAGTAGGCACCCAAGTGCAAGTTAAGATTGTCCCTAATTGGCAAGCTTTCCACAGGCTTTTTAAAATAATTTACAGTATAGTCTATTAATACAGGTTATTATTCACTGGTTAAAATAAACATTTTGAATAGACGCTCCCTTTCTAACAAGTTCCTCTCTGTACATTACTTTTTTCTCTCTGCTCTTCTTTGCTGTTGCTGAGACTTGGCATCGTCAGTCTAACTCTGCACTGGAAGCTGACCTCTTTTATGGTGGTCTTTCTTTCACCTACACTCTGCGCCATGATGACAGGGGAGGAGGCTCCTCTCCGCAATCTGCCGCTGCTGATCCCTTCATATCCCTCCTTTTATTTCATTTCTTTTGTTTGAAGCTCACGCTGTCCAGATTTATTCTCCTCTCCCTATTCACGGGACGGTCATCTATCGCCCACCTACCTATACTGAGCCCTCTTCTGTAATTCTCTTTGACTTTGAATCCTGGCTCAACTTTAGTCTCCTCTGACTGCCCTTCTTTTTCTCTTAGGGGACTTCCAAATTGAAGATCCATCTCTGCCTTGGGCGTGCCACTTTCTCTTTCTAACTTTTTCTTGTGGCCTTTACCAATGGACGGCAGCTAGCACCCAAAAGGATGTCCACTACCTTGACATGTTTTCATAAAAAAAATTCTCTCTGTAACTTCTTAATTTCACCCTTTCCTCTCTTTGACCATCATATTATCACAATTTCTCTCTCTCAGTTCTTCCCTTCTGCACCTCCATCTTCCACTCACTTCTACAGAGACCTACACTCCAATAATCTATCGTCTCTTGGCTCCACTTTGCACTCTTCCCACCCTTCTCTGTTCTCTGCTACTGACTCTAACAACATAGTTATGAACTACAACACTGCCATATCCTCCTTTCTTGATCCACCAATGTAGCGCTATGGTCGATCATTATTTCCATGCTGTACCGTACCATGTTCTGTCAGCATTACAAATTTGTGTGTGTTTTGCACACAATGTGACAGCGGGCTGAACATGGAATTTTAATGTTGTTTGCAATACCATCCAGAAATGCGAGTGGGTGATCGTGATCTACAGGTACCGTACAGGTACAGGTATTGTGTCTTAAAAATCGAAATTCAATGTCCAGGTACGGTTACCCGTCACTTATTCTCGCTCATGTTTGCACAATTCTAAGGTACATTATACAGTATCATACAGTATTTCACTGTATGTACTGTACTGTAAGTGTCTAGAATTGTATGTAATGGAATTTCTTCCACCCTTGCTGGTTTGGCAAATTTTTGGAAGTATTCATACTTGTCAATGATATATTCATAGATCTCAGACAGAGTTGCCTTCATATCTGCCCCAACTTAAATTGTATAATACTGTATATCATATATTCATCAATACAAGTTGGTCTTTTGCCACACAGAGATGCAATCATACTCACATACACATACACACAGTACCAGAAATGAAGTTAATGTGAAATACATAGTGGTTTTAAATAACATTTGAAACACCGAAATTAGATACAGTATTGACAGTACAAGGTCATTTAACAAAAAACATACACACATTTTATCTGGGCTTTTAGACACCTGCTTTCAGACATTGAGCTGCACTGTTCAGTTCGGAAGTATTTAGAGCCTCACAGGCAAATACATTCAGTTTGCCATCTGCCGGACACGCACTGAACTGCAACCGCACAAATAATAATTCTGTCTGACCACAAAATAAATTCAGACGGAGCAGATATGGCACACCAAGGAGATGTACAACTTACTTCACGGACTGCTCATGAACTGCTAAGGAATAACTCACGGAGGCTAGATAGGGCCAAGTTGCTATATCTGTATATGCCCCTATTTTTTTATTCCATTCTTATCCTTCTAACCCCATACCTTGGCTAAATTGCCACACACATATGCTCCGCTCCTGCACTCGCTCCTCTAAATGCCCCTGGAGGAAATCTCATACTCTCGCAGACTTCCTTCACTGCAAATTTATACCATCATGTTTCAACTTTGTCCTTTCCCAGGCTAAACAAACCAACTTTCCTCCACTAATTAACTCACAATTCTAACCAATTCTGACTCCTCCCTGTCTTTGACTATTTCAAGACCAGGGTGGATTCCAATCACTAAGACATCCCCTCTCTTTCCACATCAAATTCTACATCTCTTCCTAACTCTCTTCCTTGTTACTTCTCTGGTACCTTTTCCACCTCGTTAAAGTATGCAACAGTTATACCTTTACACAAAAAGACCAAGATTTGTCCTACGTGTCTCTCTTATTATCGCCCTGTATCTCTCCTTCCTTTTGTCTCTCAGCTCCTTGAACGTCTCACTCACATGCTCTTTATATTACCTCCTCTTCACCCCTAAGTCCTCCGCCCTCACCAAAATAACTAATGACCAACCCAATGTCAAAGACAAAGGTCATTACACTATGTTCATATTACTCAACCTCTCTGCAGCCTTTGATACTGTGGACCACCCTCTTCTCTTTAACATTCTCCAGACTGTTGGTATTAATAACAGAGCCTTATCCTGGATTTACTATTATATCTGCAATCGTACTTTCAGTGTCTCATTTGTTAACCTCATACTTCCTCCCAAACCTGGCCCTACTACCTCCTTCCACATTACTGTTGGAAATACCATCATTCACCCAGTAGCCCAAGCACGCTGCCTAGGTGTCACACTTGACTCCTCTCCCACATTCTCCTCTCACATTCAAAACATCTCTAAATCCTGTCACTTTTTCCTCCACAATATTACAAAGATTCGCCCTTTCTTCTGTTGCTCGACTGCTAAAACTCTGACTCAGGCCCTCGTTCTAATAATAATAATAATAATAATAGCATGTTCTTGTATAGCGCTGCTAGTTTTACGTAGCGCTTTACAGAGAAATTTTTCGGGCACAGGTCCCTGCCCCGTGGAGCAAACAATCTATTTTTTGGTGCCTGAGGCTACTCGACTACTGTAACCTCCTGCTGTCCAGCCTTCCTGCCTCTCACCTGTATCCCCTACAATCTATCCTAAACGCTGCTGCCAGAATCACTCTACTCTTTCCTAAATCTGTCTCAGCGTCTCCCCTGCTGAAATCGCTCTCCTGGCTTCCAATCAAATCCCGTATCACACATACAATTCTCCTCCTCACTTTTAAAGCTTTACACTCTTCTGCCCCTCTTTACATCTCATCTCTAATTTCTCGCTATGCACCATCCCGACTCTTGCGTTCTGCTCAAGGATGTCTTCTCTCTACCCCCTTTGTATCTAAAGCCCTCTCCCACCTTAAACCTTTCTCACTGACTGCCCCACACCTCTGGAATGCCCTTCCCCTCGATACCCGACTAGCACCCACTCTATCCACCTTTAAGACACACTTGCTTAAAGAAGCATATGAGTAGGACCGTAGATATTACTAGACACATGATACATAAAGCTTGGCCCCCTGCAGAAGCACTTACCAAAATGCCCTCCTACTGTTTCTGTACGTTCCTCCTACATACCAATTAAATTGTGAGCTCCTCGGAGCAGGGACTCCTCTTCCTAAATGTTACGTTTGTCTGAAGCACTTATTCCCATGACCTGTTATTTATATTATATCATTTGCTATTTATATGATTACCACGTGTATTACTACTGTGAAGCGCTATGTACATTAATGGTGCTATACAAATAAAGACATACAATACAACACAACACCTTCTCATCCTCCGTCAATCTCTCTGTGGTGTACCCCAGGCGTCTATCCTGGGATTTCTTCTCTTTTCTCTTTAAAGACTTTCTGTAGGTTACTTTATCACATTTCTTGGTTTCAAATATCACCACTATGCTGATAACACACAAATGTATTTTTCAACCCCTGACCGTTCACCTGCTGTACATACTAAAGTCTCTGAATGTCTCTCCACTATATCATCCTGAAAGGCCCTCAAACTTAACATATCGAAAGACAGAGCTCCTCACAGTTAGAACATGATTTACATAATGTTATTTCTGCGAATTGTCTATAATTATAAAGAGGTATAAATTGGTATCCTAATATTTGTTTTTGTATGGCACTCAATCCTTTCCATTAAAATAGTTTGAAATGTCATACAAAGCTGTATTTAATGAAGAATTAAAATATTAGAAACACATAATGAGATGCAAATTTAATTAAGTTCATGTTAAAAACTGTGCATATTTTTGAGTGATTTAAATGAACGTTGAATATATTTGTGAGAATGTTCATGATATGCCACATATTGTGTATGCGTGTACAATACGATTATAACTTTTTGTAATAATAATTACCAAGAGACAAAAATAGTGAAGCTAAAATTAATTCACACACAATTACTGTACATCACTGTGTGAGAAAATGAACAGGGAAAAACAACAACATGGAGATTTGGTGCGAAAATGTCACCTACGTAAAGAAAAATCATTGCTTCCTCTTCTTGGCAGAGGAAGGAATATACTCACTAGGACCCCTAAAATGTGGTCTGCATGCCCGAAAGGTGCTGTGACCACTGAGTCAGGAGGGGGAGTAGGCAATTCAACTATGACAGGTGGAGTGGCCCTCATGAATTACCCCACTAATGTTGCTAGCAAGTAATGGGATGCAGCTGGCATTGTCACAATTGAAGGGCCTGGACAGATCTACCCCCAATAAAGACTGGAAGTAGCCATAGTTTTGAGCTTTCTAATTGGGGAGGCTATGGGGGAGGCTGTGGTGATGGTCCTGCCAAAGGAGCAATCCATCTCTTGGAACTCCATAGGATGGTGTGCCTGCTTCCCACAGGAGGAACACAGAGACCACGCTCACATGGTGGGTTGTCATGGAAATTTCTCAGGACTGTGTGTCAAGCTTTGTAACTATATAGTTATTTAGCACATATCTCATCACACCCTGATTATAGCAGGCTTCTGACTGGGATATACGGTCATTTTTATTCTCATTTATGTACACCACTTTATTTTAAGAGATATACCATTAAAATTATTTTTAATCCTTATCACTTATCATTACCATTACTATTTACTTTAGAGTTATGGAGTGCAACCAGCTGAGTCCTTTTTCTTTTGTGCATTCGTTATAACAATTCTCAGCACAGCACCAATACTCATTCACTCATTTAAACTGACTATTAGCTGAGCAGAGGTTTCTGTCCCCTTCCCCCTCCCCCCATCTGTATACCTTGCGCATGTGCAGTTAGAGCTAGCGGCGGCAATTACAAAGTCGCGTATGCGCATTAAAGATAGTGCATGCGGTGCCAATGGGAAAAGGCTCCACAGGAAACTACATTACCCAGAAGCCTCTGGGGACTGTCCTTTGACTCAGATCACCTGCTGCATTACAGCCAATAGGGCTTACAGATTCTCCTGCTGCAAAGAGATATATTTCGTGTGCTGAGAGACAGGAAGGCAGTTAGAGCTGGGAGCAGGTTTAGGGAGGTTGTATGTGCAGGGAGCAGTTGCCCCTGCACTAGGCCAGGTTACCCCCTAGGCCCCAGTTAGTCCCGAATCCTATAACCTAGGTTGTGGTTGCTACACGGACAGGCCCTAGGGACCCTGCCCCTTTTGTTATTTGCTAAGTTCAGGGACACAGTTCATCTGCTGCGCAGCCCTGATCATCGTGTCTGGGATCAGACCACCACTCAAGATAGAGATTATCTTCATGGTGGAACCATCCAGTGGGATACCACCCCACATGGAGGCGGATTCATCGTGGGATCAGCGGATCCACTCTGTATTCCATTCAGCACACCCGAGTGTGGACACACCCGGCATGTACTTTCTTCACAACACGTGCACCAACCACCTATTCAAACTAGTGGGCAGTGCTGTCTCACACTTGGGTGGGCTTAGGACTCTTGGGACATGGGGTTGAGGAATAAGGTGTGGGTTATGGCCCTGTGAGGCCCAGTATAGGTGACACTATTGTCATATGGTTATATTGTTATATGGTTCTGTGTGCATATTGTAAACTGTTTTATCCATACTCTGGTGTAAGTGGTTACTGTATGTGGTTCCTGTGGTTATTCTAGACTCTAGAATCCTACACAGGTGGAGGCGCTGTAAGTATCGTTCCAGGAGACACCCCAGACTTCCAGTGGCGGAGGTTCAGGTCTCCTTTGAGCCTGACAGGTATTGCCCCACACCTGGTAATACATGTAGATTTCCCCACATGGTCCCTATCTGAGATTTTGGTGGAGGGTAGGGGGGTGTGTTACATATATTAGTGTCAAAAAGCAGTGCTAAAGAGCGTGGCAAGATATTAAAAAAAAAACAGAAAAGCCAGCGCATCACACAAAATGACACAACATATAGTGCAATACCTCAGTGCTTATCTGCTCATGAAAAAAGGTAATTTGGTTAAACCCTTTGGCCAAATGGTTATACCTTGCAGCCACTTTACGCAAGCCCAATCTACAGGTCCTAACACTACCTGGCACAATTCTCTGCTTGTTGCATTGTTGAATTTCCTTACAACTAACTTTGAGATACTTTAAATAACTTTATTTCATATAATGCTTTTCTCCCTTTGGGGCTCAAAGGGCTTGACAATAACAGTATAGTGTGTGATACGCAGCACATTTTTACAGACACCGTCCCTGCGAAGATGAGCTTACAAGCTATTATTTTGGTGCCTTGGGCAAAGGGAGATAAAGTGATTTGCCTGAGGTCATAAGGAGCTGATTGTGGGAATTGAACCAGATTCCCGATTCAAACTTACTGTCTGATGTTTAAAGATTCAATGTCGTTATTCACTGAGCCACTCCTCTTCCCCTCCTGTGTTTAGATTTATTTTTAGTTGATTTTTTACTTTTAGTATGAAGTGTGCACAGCTACAAAGAAGTTTCCTAATTCAGTATTCAATAATTAAATAGCTTGTGCTATTCTAAAAAATAAATAAAGCCCACAGATAAAGGGAACTACAGTGGGTAATAAAGACGTGTGAACTGCTACATTTTTCAGACTGTGGGCAATTATAATTTGCAGTTTTTCTGCAATAAAATTATAAGAAAATGTCCAGGATTATGTGATCCCAATTTGACCCAGTTATTTTTAAAGAAAATTACCAAAGCATTTGGCAAAAAAATGTGAAATGTAGGCATTTGTATGCAAAATGTCATCACATTTTGAAACACATGCAAAATATTGTAATCCAAATGTCTGTTTGAGTTTTGTTTTTTTGTTTTTTAATTGAGGAGTTTTCAAATCCACATTCAGGACTGAGCATTCTTTAATAAGCAGATCATTACCAGGGTATCTGTGAAACTCTCAGAGAATGTTATCAGATGTTTTGACCAGTTTTTAAATAGACCAAAGGAATATTAAGTGCTGTTTTTTTGAGGGAGTATGTTGATATGGTATTTTGATTATTAAACCATAAATGTGATTGATTGGTATATTATATGAAGGTTCCACACATCTTGTAGAACTGCTCTTAATACCACAATATATTTCTAGTTTACAAAAGTAATATCCTTCAGTATACTGTATATTGTTTTATTTTAAAACGCTACAGTTGTAGTACCTTGAAATTGGTGCATAGAAAACCAATACGTAATTTTTACCAGACCAACAATCTGAATATGTTATGTTTAATGTAATCCTGAGTTTCTTTGAGGTGACAGACAAACAGCAGGATATCATGAATATGTATGCTACAGTATGTCTGAGAAAATAAATTAACAGGGGCTATCCACTCTGGTGACCCACTTAGGCTGTCAATTAAAAGTGACAGTAATTTTCTGTATAAACTAAATCACAATACATACTTTTTTTTCTGATCAAGCAATTTACCCATGCATTTAGATTTTTTTAAGCACTTCTTGGCAGTCAGATAATTCATTCCTAAATCACCAATACTGACATTAATGAACAAGTAATATATTATTTCTGAATACCACTTAATACGCTGTATCTTATAAAGTATATCTACAGTTTACATATGAGAATAATTTATTGTACCTAATAAATTAATTTCACAAAAAGCTCATTCAACTTTTGTGTGGTTGATTATTTTTTAATATTTTTCTAATTAGTGATCATTATACAGTATGTTATATGTTTCATATATTTCCAATACATTTTTATTTTTGCATCGAACGGTTAAAAAAAAGCAGAGCAATCAACTGAGAAACTTTTGTATGACCGTTTTATTTTATAGTATCATTGCCACCAGCTGGAGCTGTATTATGCCATATAGAATACTGAAAAATCACACTAAATAATATTAAACTCAACTAAATAAAAATGTTGTAAAAATTATTTCTCACTCATAACTTTACCTGTGCTTCAGAGGAAATGTAATAATCTTTACTATTTATTATAATTTTTTTATTGCAACTCACAATCTGCATCATAGTAATCCAAACCTTGACTACATGTGAGAGCTCTGATAGACATAAGCATTTGTGAATTTTTGAGGATGAATAAAAAGTGAAATTGCAGAACATGACCTCGGACTTATTATCCTTAATAATTATTTGGCAAATGTTATGTAAAATTACCCTTTGATGGGTAATTTTGAAGAACTGCAACAAACAAAATTCATAATGTTAAATAATTCATTTTCAGTCAGTGATAAAAGGCTCACGTTATCAATTCCAAATTAAGAGTGCTGATTAAATATTCACAAGTAATAATAATAAAATATTTCAGGTTTCAGGTTTGAAGTTTAGGGAGAATTTTGCCATTTGTTTTTATTTTGCTTCTCTCTTGGGTCATTCATCTCTGTTCAACATCATACACTTTCAACAAAATGTCCCTACATACTAAATAACAATGTTCCTATTACAGCATGCACACATTTACCACTAATGTAGTTATTATCCCATTATTCTACAGATAAAGCCTTCTTGAAAGCATTTTACATTCCGAAATCCAGGGTGGCTCCATTAACCATCTATTTTCAGCTATTATTATAGCACCAAATGTTGCTTAAGTCTAACTCTGTTTCAATATTTAAATAATATCTGCCTCAAAGGCATATTATCTACGGAATATAACTTGACCTATAAAGTCCCACTATACCTCTGTAATGTTTATTGTGTTAAGGTACTGCTTTGTACAAATATTAAATGAATGGACCTTGTATTACTGGAGAAAAATTAGATTATAGTTTGACATTCTATGAGTCTGCTTTCGGTATTTGTTACTGACTGTTACTATATCATCAGGATGAAAGAACACGCATGATACCTGGATTCATGAATTCTAAATTTCTGATGCAGTACTTTCAGTTTGACTTTCATGTATACTCCACACTCCCCTCTACTGTCAAGGCTCTTTGATCAGATGCAGCAGGGTTTGGGACGATGGCCATCTATGACATATTTTTTTCTGGGAATTGTAAAGGACTTTGACCCTGTTGATTTTATCATCATATTGGTCAAACTGGAGAACTCTGGTACCAGGTTGTCAGCTGGTTCAATTACTACAGTATTTGTATGGAGATATCAGTTAACAACTATTATAGGTTGTGACTCATGTCACCTCAAGTTAACTTGTCCAAAAATGTTTTGTGTATAAAAATGCATTTATTGTATGTATATTTTAGCAGATGACACACAACAATTTACAGCCACTGCTCACATATCCTTGACCTCAAAAAGTCCTACAATAGGAGTTTTCAAGAATCTAAAGCTAGATAATACATAATTATTCCTAATGGTAGCCAATGAAGCCACAATGAATTGGAACATGGCAAAATGTTGAAATCTTACAAAAAAAAAAACCCTCTCAAATTATTAAGAATGGACACAATCAGGAGCCTAAAATCAAACAACTAAGAATTAATGGTTTTCCCAAACCAGGTCCTGGGAACACTTCCTTTCTGGGTTTTCAAAGACTACATAACCTTAACTACATTGCCAATTTAAAGTGAGACCAAAAACAAAATGCCATTTCCTGCTCTCTTGCATCAGATCTTTCCATGTGTTATTTCAACCCTTCAAATATATTTATATACTGGTTCTTTCTCTTGCTGCAATATTGATTTTTCAGGGGAAGGGGGGATGGCTCTTTTATTACAGTAAATAAATCACAAATTAAAAGACAATTTTTTTTTCAAAAAGAGAGACAATGCAAGAATAGGAAAGGGATAACAAACAAAGCGTATTAAAGTATAGGACAGGGTCATCCAGAATAAAATGAAGAGAAACAAAAGCAAGCACAGTCAAAGTGTCATCTGGGCAGAAAGCAAGCAGACTGAAAGATGCAGAGAGACACAGATGAGATATACTGCAAAGGAGCACAAACAAAGATTGAGACAGCTTACTCAGTGTTCAAAGGTGAACAGAATATATTGTGCGCAACTAATAAACCTCTAATAATATCAGTGATCAGTTGTGTATTAACATAAACCCTTCTAATTTTATCCAAATGGTAAAACCACATAAAACCACAGTGTGAAAAATAAAGAATTTTTACATAACCGTGTAGTGTGGTACATAGAGCGTCTGCTGCTATAAAACAGGGGGTGGCTCGGCACCCCCCAAACACTAAAGATATGGTGACAAAAAAACAGCGCACAACGCAAATAGTGAAGTATGAAAATAACAAGTGTATATTAAAATAGGGGATAAATATTCTGCGTACATCAAGGTACTAGGACATAAGCATTGAGTGTGTACAACACACAAGTTACCACTCGGCAGCTGCTAGTACAGGAGTCAGGAGCTTGTTTCCTTCGGCAAGCGTCTGGGGCAGTAGCTGTGATGTTTTCCTTCCTAGGAACACCCCTGCACTCGATCACCGCCTCTATGGAAATCTCCCCTCTGGTCAGCTGGGCTCCAGGTAAGTCGAGCGATCTGCAGCCTGCAGTCGCACTCAGAAGGTCCCCGGATTGATCAGTGAGGACATAGATGGTTCACAATGTTCTCCGGTCAGTGCAGCCACAAACGGAGACAAACTAGCTGGCTGAGAGCAAAACTCCAGTATGCCACGCTGCCGCTCCGTGATGGGGCGCTGTGGAGTGACGTTACAGTCGCGATTTCAAAGAGCATAAAACAAGAGTGGAAAATCGTCTCTAAAGTGCCCAATATGCACAAAAATGATAAAATAGCAATGAAACACATAGACCAAGGTATATCCTACGCGTTTCAGCAGGTCGCTCGACTTACCTGGAGCCCAGCTGACCAGAGGGGAGATTTCCATAGAGGCGGTGACTCCTGACTCCTGTACTAGCAGCTGCCGAGTGGTAACTTGTGTGTTGTACACACTCAATGCTTATGTCCTAGTACCTTGATGTATGCAGAATATTTATCCCCTATTTTAATATACACTTGTTATTTTCATACTTCACTATTTGCGTTGTGCGCTGTTTTTTTGTCTCCATATACTCAGTGTTCAACCTCTGTCTTCTTCTCAAGTTCTATAAATATATTATTGTAAAAATATATAAAATGATAATTGAGGGATAGTATGTAATTTACTACTGGAGATCACATCTACAAATAATATTCCAACTTATTTCTACTAAGGAGCATACTCTACAGTATATCAGGCAAAGGACATCATAGAGTCGGTCCCAGGACTCCACCCCAACACTTTTGAAGCTTTGTGGAGGAATGTGGCACCGAAAAGACAAACGAACAAGCATAAGGACATTGGATGGCAGGCCATACACGGGGACTCCCTGTGAGGGCAGACAAGTACGAAAGTACACTTAGCCTCGTGAGGCACTGCCCAAGATGCAACCCAGTAGAGGAAACTGGTTTTCACCTCTTCTGGGACTGCCCCTTTGTGCGGGCCTTGATGCGAACTCTGAACTAAGGGATTGTATACCGAGGAAGTACATTACTTACTAGTCGGTGTTCCACTGACTTTTTCCAGGAACACACACAGAGGACGCAATCGAAACCGGTTGGTGTCTAATACGTTGTTTCAAGGATGTTTTGCTATTCGCCAGGGAACATTTGACCAAGGGGAAGAAGGGAATATTGGTACAGGACTGTCGAAGGCTGATTCACAGCCTGCTCAAAGACTATTCCATCATTGATGGCCCTTAGGAGGACTAAACACCATCCATCCTCCCCAAAAAATTGTTGTTTCTGTGCAAATAAAGTTTGATATGATGTATGTATGGCATGTATTGAACTAAATGCATGACATATGTATAGGTAATGCATTACACCGTTGTGCACGTCACAGATTTTTAAACTTTTAGGAAAATATTCATAAAAGTAAATGTATGAGACATGTATGTGTTATGCACTACGCCGTTGTACACGTCACAGTTTTTTTTTCTTTCAAAAAATGATTTATGTTTTGTTATGATCTTGTTGTAAAGATTCACTGCATAATAGAATTTTCAAAACAAAAAAAGAAGACGTGATAACCAATGCAATGCACATATGCATTAGGAAAAATAAATTTTTTCGAATGTTGTTCCAAATAATGCACTACCACGTTCTAAGTGTAGTGTATAACATACTGTATATATGTTACCTAAATGTAACTCCCATATGCACTTTAAAATTCAAATAAATACAAAGTACATACAGAAGACAAAGTTGTGTGCCACTTTACACTAACTCTACAGGTGCTAACATGACTCTGGAAGCTAGCCCACAGCAGAGGGGGAAACCTCCTGTTTTAGGACAATGAAGTTTACAGATGCAGAATTAGAGGTACTTTTTTTTTATTAATAATATTTTTTTGGGGGGGAGTGGATACAAAAAGGAAGACAGGGAGGGTATGGGGACATTTAAAGACAATAATACATATCATAGTGAAGATACAGAAAGAAAAAAATCAAAACAAAGGGGGTTAGGTACATTTTAGGAGCAACTTCATGTAAACATACTTAAACATACTTAATTGGAATGTTGGTACTTTGCGTTGTCACTTCTTTCTTAACACAAGTGAGCGACCGTTTGATATGGATACATGGTTTAGTGAACTATCTTTACTTTAACTGTGGCGGTACTTGTGGGTCCACTCTGATGAGGGTTTCATGAATACCTATAATGTAAGCATTTGATGATTAGAGCCCTCGGGATTGTTTCTTGCCAGGGCCGCCAACAGAAATCATGGGGCCCAGGACAAATGAAAGGAGCAGCCCGCCCCCCCACAATCCATAGTGCACCTAACACCAACAAAACATTTTTTACCGCGCAACTTTTACTTAACTGCTTTTTTCTTATTGTAATACGGAAAAAAACACTACAATGCAATTTATTTTAACATTTTCAAAAACAATCTATTTTAAGGCAACATATTTTAATATTTTCAAAAAGACAGATACCCAATGCTACATCCAATGTGACAAAAGGCATTGGGGGGATTCAGTATGTGCCGGGGGGGGGTTAAGTTTGGGCCTGGGAGGTTTAGTATGGGCTTGGGGGGGGGCATTAAGTATGGGTGACTGACTATGTGGGTTACTGCCTGGGTGGGAGGGTGGGTGACTGCCTTGACTGCCTGGGTGGGTGACTGACTGCCTGGGTGGGTGACTGACTGACTGCCTGGGTGGGTGGGTTGGTGACTGACTGCCTTGATTAACTGCCTGCCTGGGTGACTGACTGTCTGCCCAGCTGGGTGACTGACTGGCTGCCAGGTTGGGTGACTAACTGCCTATGTGGGTGGTTGACAGCCTGCATGGGTTGGTGGGTGACTGACTTGGTGGATGGGTAGGTGACTGCCTGGGTGGGTGACTGAGTGACTGCCTTGGTGGGTAGGCTAAAGGGGGGGGGCAAGACTGGTGGGCTAATTTTGTGGGAGCATTTCTCCCCCGGCCCCTGCGGCTGCTGCCTGGGGCAGGAGACTGGTGTGGGGGAGCTGGGTTGATGGACGTGGGGGGTGCTGGGTTGGCAGGCGCGGGCTCGCCACGGCACTTCCCCTCCATCCCACATTGGGAGCAGGCCCACAGGCAGAAGGCCGGACACCCTGTTTCCCTGCGCATGCGGACCGAGACCACTGCTCTGCGCATGCGCACGGGGATTGCTGGCATTTTTTTTAATGAAACGGGCCCGGGACACCAACCCCGGCAGACCCACCCTGTTGGCACCCGTTTCTCACCATCCAAGGTCCCCAGACCGCCTTAAACGTAGCCACTTTATCACTAAGAATGGCTGTCAATTCTTCCATCAGGAGGGTCCACCATAGTCTTTTTTCAACTCCAAATATAGTTGAGCATTTTAGTAACCAAGAGGCTGCAGTAGAGCATCTAGTTGCTGTTAGGATATATTTAATTAGCTTAAGGGCAGTTTTTGGTATGTCTTCTTGGGGTTTATAAAGGAGGGCTTGCCAGGGATTTGGAACTATTCTTAGACCTAACAAATCATATATGAGGTCATAGGTCTTTCTCCAAAGGGACTCCATCTCAGGACATCTCCAACATATGTGGTACATTGTACCTCACCCCTGCAGCCTCTAAAGCACAGTGGGGATGTTTTTTTACATATTTTGTGTAACCTTGAGGGGCAAAGGTACTACCTATACAAAACTTTGTATCCATTTTCTTTGGTAATCACATTGATCGAGGCTGCCGCCAGCTCATCCCAAATCTTTTCCCATTCCTCCATCTCCAGGACCTCGCCTATATCTACCTCCAATTTTCTCATAAACTGGGTTTTTAATCTGCGCCACTTGGGATTACGTGTTGATACAGAAGTGATATCAAGCCTGTATGCAATGGATTTGCCCTACAAATAGACTTGAAAAGAGTACTATTGAACAAACATACTCCTGGATTTTGTGACTTAACAAAGTGTCTCAACTGACAATATCGAACTAGCTCCCGTTCAGGTGCACCATAACTCTCCTTAAATGTACTGAATGTTTTAATTCTGGTGTACAGTAGAAAATCCCTCACTTTGTTTATGCCTACAGTTTCCCACCAGTGGAAGCTTTGTCCTTAACATCCAGGTTTAAATTCTGGATTTTCAAATAGTGGGGTCATGTTTGAGCGTTTTAAGGTAAGTTTGTGTTTAAATTTATTCCTATTCCATATATTCAAAGAGTGGGAGATCAACGGGTTTGATGCCAAATCCGTTGGTCTGGAGTAGGCTGGAAGCCACAATAGAGATCCTAGTGATATGGGGCCAGTATCTGCTGCCTCAATGTCCACCTATACCTGTTCCCCTCTTTCCAGATGCTACAATGTCAGTTGACTCACTTGTGCCACCTTGTAATATGAGTAAAGGCAGGGTACCGATAGGCCGCCAGAGTGTACTTATCATAATCTTATATCAGACCCTCGTTTTTTTATCGTTCCAAATACATTTTGTCATGTGTTGTTGGCGGTATGAAATATCTTTTTTTTTATTGGAATAATTAGAGTGCGAAAGAGATTAATATTTTTTGTAAAAAGTTCATTTTAACAGAATTAATTCTTTCTATCCAAGATATTGGGAATTTAGACCATTGAGCCAGGCTGTTCTTGAGCTTGCTAATGAGGCTGAGGTAGTTAGCCTCGTATAGTGTATTTATTGTCAAACTGATTCCTAGGTATTTCAATGATCCTTTTTGTCATTGATTTTTGTCATTTTAAATCAAAATTCATGCCAATCAACTTGATAGTTTCCTTCGGCAATCCAACCCCACAGCCTCTGACTTGGAGCTATAAATTTTGAAGCCTAAGAATTCCCCGAATTGTGTGATAATATGGATGAGGTTTGGGAGTGACCTCATTAGTTTTGTGAGGGACAATATTATATCATGTGCGAATAGTGCTATTTTGTGTGATTGGGAGTTAAGATTAATTTCCATGTACTGTATATTGGAGTCTTCCCTGATCATAATGGCCAGGGGTTCTATATATAATGTGAATAGGAGAGGTGAAAGTGGGCTGCCCTGTCTCGTGCTGCTTTTTATTGAGATTGAATAAATGAAAACCCTGTGTTTTGAACCCTAGCCACCGGAGAATTGTAAAGACTTTTGATTGAAGAAACGTTTGTTGATAAACTCTCCCTGAATGCCAAAATGAGACAGGGTGGCACACAAATAGTTCCAGTCAACCCTATCAAATGCACTTTCTGCGTCCAGTGCGAGAAAAATGATAGGGATCTCCCTATAGGTTTTTGGATCAAGTTTAGCATTCGCCTCGTATTATCCAAAGCCTGGCGCTGAGGTATAAAACTACCTTGTCTGGGTATATTGATTTAGGGAGGTGCTTGTTCAGTCTATTTGCTAGAATGTTAGTAAAAAACTTGAGGTCCGTATTGAGTAAGAAATTGGTCAATAATTTTGACATAGTTGGGGATCTTCTTTGTGGATAAGGATCAGGTTGGCCTGAAGCATTTCTGGGGGGATCGGGCAGCTTTTAAGAAATTAATTACATAACCTTGTTAGGTGCTTGGCGATCAAATTGCGAATTTTTTTTATAGTAAAGGTTGGTTAACCCGTCAGGCCTCGGGGATTTTGCTGGCTTTAACTTTTTAATTACCTCACAAACCTTTTCCAGTGTGATCTCTTTGTTGAGAGAACTACAGGCAGCTTGGTTTAGCTTGGGAATTTTGCACTTGGATATAATGCGTTGTATTTCCCTATAATGATCTAGTTAGGTGAGAGATGGTGCTCAAAATCACATGTAGACTATCAAAATATTAAAAAATATGAATGTATATGTCCATCAATATTCAAATAACATAATGAGTGTCCAGAGTGACAAAAAAATCCATATATTGCATTTATTATATATGGATTTTTTTTGTCACTCAGGACACTCATTATATTATCCGGATATTGATGAACTTATACAGTACATTCATATTTTGTTTATATTTTGATAGTCTACTTGTGATTGTGAGCATAATCTCTCACCTAAATATATAATTTGTACTTTTTTAGTTGCTCATCAGTGTAACTCTTCATATATATCCACTCATGCCTCCTCTTTATATATATATATATTTATGTATATATATATATATACCTCTACCTGTATACCTCTACATGTATATATATATATACCTCTACATGTATATATATATATATGTATATATATACATGTAGAGGTATCAGTACCGTGTTAGCCGAGCTTCAATAATCAAAAAATAAATAGATGATACCGTTCTGTGGCTAACAAAATGCTTTTATTTGTGCGAGCTTTCGAAATACACTGATCTCTTCTTCCGGCGATGTTACAATGAATGAAGCAAGCAAAAGGTATACTATACCATCTTGATTGTTACCTGATTGCTGGAGAATTGCTATCTTATACTTCTCATTCCCCACCCCCAAGTGTTACTTCTTGCCTATAATACTGTATCCCAAGGCAGGGATAAAACCCAGAGGAAATTCATTTGCATACAAGGAAGCATATGGTCAGAGAGGCGACCCAATGTCTAAGACCTAAGTGCTGTTCAAAGGGTTTTGCCACCCTCACTGTTTACCTGAGGGCGGAGACGACTCAAACCAGAGCAGTCTGTGAGTGTCATATTTTACACCTTCCAACAAAGGGTATCCTGCCAGAAATTCCATTTGGTAGACTGGCTGGCATTCCCGATGTAAATGTGGGGCTACAGAAATGAGACCCCAGGGTCCTAGTGCGCATGAGCTAACTAGCAGGGGGGCATGGATTAAAATATGTTCCCACGTTAAAGATTGGACACAGCTAATTGTTATCCAATAGCCTGTACTTAAGGTTAAGGATAGGGTTACAAAAGATATATAAACTGTGGTCAACCCTATATACTTGGTCTTCTATACCATCTTGATTGTTACCTGATTGCTGGAGAATTGCTATCTGATACTTCTCATTCCCCACCCCCAAGTAAGTGTTACTTCTTGCCTGTTACTGTACTATATTGCTGTGTTCACCTATTTAAGGAATACATATACTTTATTATATCTAAGCCTCGTTCAGTTCAACCCAGTTATTTGGTGTATTATTATAGCCTGTCACAAAGCTCCCGTCACAGGCTTATAATAAAACAGTTTTATTAATAGCCTGTGACGGGAGCTTTGTGACAGGCTATGAATAATACACCACCAAAGATATAACTGGGTTGAACGGGACGAGACTTAGATATGATAAAATATAATTTATTCCTTTAAAAAGGTGAACACACGAGATTATACAAATAACAGACAAACTATGGACACTCACTTAAGATGGAATGATGAAACAGTCATATCTGGCCTGGCAGTTCATACAGCAATCTTCATAATCATCAAGACACGAAAGACAGTTTTAAAGTATACCTTTTGCTTGCTTCATTCATTGTAACATCGCCGGAAGAAGAGATCAGTGTATCTCGAAAGCTCGCACAAATAAAAGCATTTCGTTAGCCACAGAACGGTATCATCTATTTATTTTTTGATTATATATATATATATATATATATAAATCATACGAACCAGCCCAAAGACCAGTAAGGAGACAGCAACCAGCGAGGTGTAATCCAAAATAATCTGTATTGAAATGAACAGATACACGAAAGCCAACGTTTCGGTCTCTCAGGGAGACCTTCCTCAGGGCCGTAAATATATATATTTATTTATATATATATATTACCAGATTGATCATCCCTTGAAGTCACTCACGTGATGAAATGCGTCGGACGTCGTGACGCATGACACACTGACGTCAACCGCTTACCAGGAAGTGTGAATGCGGAATCTGCAGCAGCTATATGTGGGTTAGAATCAGCGTTTTTGTCGGATACAGAGTGTGAGGAGAGAGGCAGTTATAACTGCATTGCAGGGGTGGCGCTCCTACATTGTGTTGTGTGGACATTCCTTCTGTGACGCTGAGTGTTCCATCCAAGTGCCACGAGTGCCAGTCCTTTGGAATCAGCTATACCACCACTGAAGTGGAAAACATCATCCCTCCCCTCTTCTGCCCTGATGACATCTTATACTGATAAGTATCTGCCTTGTACACCCACAGCACGCATCATTGCTCTGACTACACCCTGGCTGCACCTTCCCCTTCCCACAGTTCCTGGAAGCTTACAGGTTGTCTCCCATTAATGTTTTTATATATTTGAAGTAAGTGCATGTCCTGGCGGCCTCTCTTGAATTTGAATACATTTGTGTTTTTTACAACAGTAGCAGGCGCTTCTTTTTCTCTTGTTCTTGTAGATTTAGTTGATCTTGCTAGATCATATAGAAGCTTGCCTCCACATACAGTGACTGGAACATCTTTCTGGACTTGTTTTCATCTACCATATTGGACTGGTCTGTTCTATTTTTATTTTTTCACTGGACACTGTTATATCTATATATTTTTTGTGTTATTTTTTATATATAACCCATTTTTGTTATATATATATATATATATATATATATATATATGTATACTATTATATCTGTTTTTTAATTTTCTCACACCATTACACATTTTTTATAACACAAATTGTTATTGCACCATTCTAGAACACACTAACACTGACACACTGATAGCGCTACTCTCTTTTCTGTATAGATATAGATATATATTACCAGATTGGGGTCCAGCAAAAAGAGACAGCACACTGCATGTAGTCTTCAGACAAAGAACTGTATTGAATCACAGGGCAATGCAACCAAAGTTTTGGTCACCCAGAGGGACCTTCATCAGCCACAACCTTGATGAATTTAGGTGAAGGGTCATCAATAATCAATTGCTGAAATATAATTCACAAATGCAGATGATCTTTCCAGTACAAGATGTTACTTCAGATAGAAAAGAGATACGCTCTATATATGTGGATGATATGATCACTGTAGGATATTACTTCAGGTATGTGAGTGGTTTACTCTTATATTGACCAGTTAATATAGAGACATATGAGTCTGCAAGGACACCATATCATTGCTGTTATTTCAGCAAAGATCAAACTTTTCAAATGACGGAATTCTTTATTACTATAGCGCCATTAATGTACATAGCGCTTCACAGTAGTAATCAAATAAATAACAGATATTATAAATAACAGATCATGGGAATAAGTGCTTTAGACATAAAAGTAACATTAAGGAAGAGGAGTCCCTGCCCCGAGGAGCTTACAGTCTAATTGGTAGGTAGGGAGAACGTACAGAGACAGTAGGAGGGAGTTCTGGTAAGTGCGTCTGCAGGGGGCCAAGCTTTATGTATCATGTGTTCAGAATATCCACAGTGCTATTCATATGCTTTTTTAAGCAAGTGTGTCTTAAGGTGGGTCTTAAAGGTGGATAGAGACGGTGCTAGTCGGGTACTGAGGGGAAGGGCATTCCAGAGGTGTGGGGCAGTCAGTGAAAAAGGTTTAAGGCGGGAGAGGGCTTTAGATACATGTCAGAAATATAGGTAGAACTTCGAAGTAGAGATTTACTACTTCATAATATATTAACTTAAATAGATATAGAGTACTGTCACTTACCAAAGTGACTAATTCATTAGCCTCAAATAAGTGAGTGGTTCACTCCTATCATTTGGAGTTTTCACAGAGGCATTCAAGCTCTGATATCATGATATGAATGATAGTACTCCGGCAGTAACAATGATGGTTACTGGTATATTGTGTGTTAATCAGAGCTTGGCTTTTAGTATTAAAATCATGGAACCTATGGGCACAGTGATTACACTGCTTCTGATACAAATGGTTTCAATGTATCGCTGGTTCAGTAACTTACCACAGTGACTGGATAGGATATAGCTGATTTGTAGCAAAATCTTTAGTATCAGATCAATCGAATAGAGACACTAATATAGTATCTCTGCTGAGGGTGAGGAGTAAATAATAAATTATTATCTGGTGCAATATTCAAGTGGTGCTGTTAAAACAGCTATCAACAGGCACATCAACCATGTTTTTAAGCCTGGAGGCACAATTCAAATGATCGCATCAAATGATAGCCTCTTTCAAAGTTATACACGATACACAATACACTTGTATCTCTTTGCCACTGGCTGATTACCCACAAGCCCTTCCGTATTGTGACATAATTACGCTGTACCACCTGAAGTACGTTTCGCGTAACTTGCGCTTTCACAAAGGTGGATACGCCCAGTCAGCGTCCGGACTTATATAGAAGTGGTTGTTATGACAACGGGCTCTCCATTAACACATGTCATTGCTGGAAAGTTTTTTATCCTTTCTGCTAATCCAGATATATCATTTGAAACCCAATATGTGAAAAGTAAAACTACAAAGAGATATCTACAGAGACATAGATGATAGTCTTAATGTAAGGTAACTTGATATGTTGTGGTATTTTGCTGTAGTTGCAGATAATCAGCATCCCAGAAAACGGACAAATACCCTTTGGCATATTAACAGTTTCCTACTGAATGATTAGCTAGCCATGTGACCCTTGTTGGTGGTACAAAATGTCTATGCACCAGTTTATCCTTGATATTTGCAGCCCTTCGACTTACTAAAGTTGGTCTTTTGTGTAAAACTTTACATAAGTCATCATCCTCTAAGAGGGTGTGCCAATGATTATTCAAAATATCAGAAATCTTGGACCACTGATTATTAAATGTCACTATGAATCGGACAATATGTTGTTCTGAGCTTTGATCTTTTCTATTGGAGCAGATCGTTCCGGTAAATTTAGCTCTATTATATGCTTTTTTCACCGATCGTTTACTGTATCCCCTATCCAAGAAGCGTTGCTTCATTAGACTGGACTGTTCCTGCCAACGGAGGACATGGATGCGGAGCATGGTGATGAGGATGCCCTTCACCCTTGCAGGGGTAAGTAGAATTTGTATTTACTTTATACTGCTGTATATTGTTTTATTTTGAATGGGCAAATGCACTATTATCCATATCTGGATAATAGTAATTGTGTCCATTACTGCACTGTGTGGGGGGGATTGTTGGGGGTAGAGGAGGAGGGTATTAGGGTTGTTGTGTTTTTTAATGTTTATTGGGGATAGAGGGTTTGGGTGAAGGGGGTAGTTGCCCCAAGGGTTAGGCCTACAGGATGGGTAGCGGGAGTGGGTAACCCCTTCATTACCATAGCAGGTCTCATCGCTATGGTAGTGAAGGGGTTAACCACTCCCACAACCTTCCCGGAAGGCCTAACCACCCACCCTGGGCAACTACCTCCTTAATCCACCCCCTCTGCCCTAAATAGACATGCTTTTCAGGTTTAACCCATTCATTGCCTTAGCGGTTAGCCGCTGTAAGGGACCCGGGGGCACGTCCTGCACAACGTGCCCCCTCTTCACTTACCCTGGTCCAACAGCCGCCGCTGCTCCGGCTCTCCCTCCTGCTCCGACGCGGGCTGGCCCCTCCTCCTTCCCCGCGCTGGTCGGGTCCCGCTTGGGCCGCGCACGCCAGCCCGACAGCGTTACAGGGCACGCGCGGACCTGCGCTACTTGTGGGCAGTCTCCAGCATCTGTCCCCGCCCGCAGCCATCGCGGGAGCCCACGCAACGTACGCCAGCAACGCTACCGCCCCTAATCCTTCCCCTCGGCTCTTCTCCCTATCCCTGCAGTTCTGGGGAAGCTCCCCGCTTCTCCCCTTCGCCTTTCCTCTGTATTTAATCTTCTGTAGCTTCGTGCTGTCTGGTTTTGTGCTTTGCTCTCCCTTGTGTTTCCAGCCTCCTTGTTCCTGAACTGGCCTGGCTACATACCCTCTCTGGATCTTGACCCATGGCTTCGGACTCGACTTTGCTTCACTCTCTACCCCCCGGACTCGGCAAACGGTCACTCAACTACGCTTACCTCTCTTCTCCTTGGACTCAGCAAACGGACACTCACTACGCGGCTCTCTCTACTCCCAGACCATCGGCTTACGGACTCAACTACGCTACCCTCTGGAACCCAGGATCCGGCAAGTACCCGATTAACCTTTCTGTACAGCCCAAGACCCGTCTACACTCAATACTACACTCCGGGCACGCCCCCTTTGCTGCTGGTGTGTGAGTTCTCCCTTGTCCACCTCAGTATCGGGGTCTTGTCAGGTTTGCGGGCAGCACGAGCATTACAGCCGCTAAGGTAATTAAGCTATTTTAATTAAAATTTTAATAGTAGTGTGCGGGAGCAGAGGGTCTGCGGAGAAGAACCGCGTTGATTTTAGGCCCTGTTATGGGGTGCCTGTAACCCCAAGCACCCTTCTTCCTGATATACAGCACAACACGTTAACTCTAGGATAACGAAAAGAACCCAGTTGGCTGCACTCAAAGTAATTTTGAACACAGTTGGCTGCACTTTAGTGTGTCGTTAGGTAGGAGTGACTTCATTCCACTTAGTGGGACAATTGGTATCCCAGGCTATTTTAGCCAATATAATTACTTTGAGTGCAGCCAACTGGGTTCTTTTCATTATCCTAGAGTTAACGTGTTGTGCTATATAATAATAATAATAATAGCATGTTTTTGTATAGCGCTGCTAGTTATACGTAGCGCTTTACAGAGACATTTTTGCAGGCACGGGTGGAGCTTACAATCTATGTTTTTTGGTGCCTGAGGCACAGGGAGATAAAGTGACTTGCCCAAGGTCACAAGGAGCCGACACCGGGAATTGAACCAGACTCCCCTGCTTCAAACTCCCTCTCCCTATATTTATCCTTAACCCTTTGCACCTCAGTCTACAATTCAAATGGTATTAGGTTGAGCGTTGAGTCACCTCTTTAGTTGATTTCCTGATATACAGCCCTGTTATGGGGTGCCTGTATCCCCATGCAAAGTTTAAATGTCCCACGTCACGTAACCGGGACATTTAAACACATAGGAGATACTGGCACCCCGTACCTGAGCCTGTATCTCGGGAAGCAGAGGTCCGTAGACCTGAAAACAATGCAGTTCTTATCCGGAGACCCCCTGCTCACGTACACTAGTATTAAAATTTTAATTAAAACACGGAGATCGCTGGCGAGATATGCGCAGGGATAGGTGGCTCTCTCTGTGCAGCTCGCAGCCAGATTGCACCGTGGGGACTTTGAGAGAGGCTGAGATTAGTTTTTCTGCTTCGCCGAGCGGTTTGGGCATTTTCCTGCTGCACAGTTTCAGTTCAGATTCTTTCTGAATACCGTGATAACTCAACTGACACACCGTTCAGCGAGAACATGCCAAACCTTGAGCAGCAAACTCATCAAAGCTACTAGCATAGGCCCATAGTCTTCAGAGGAATGTTAGAGCCATACAGTAGCATCCAGTTTCCTGCTCCTCATCAAAATCTCCGTCCCTGCCATTGCACATTTTGCTGAATAGGATGTGTCACGCTGAACATTATGTGTCACGCTGAACGGACAGTATTTGATGCTAACACTTTCATAAGTAGATCTGCTTCTGGTGGTACCCTGGCTCTTGCATACACAGAAGTTGAGGAGGGACAGGCTTATGGTGACTGTCCACATTCAGAAAACTAGTGTTACCAACAACATCAAGTTTTTTACTGACAACCTTTTCCACCCTGGGGATGGGATTTTAATGACTAAGAACCAAAATAAAATAAAAACGAAATTGACAGAAAACAAATACTGTAAGTAATGTCTAAAATAAGGGTGACAATAATTTTACAAACAATTTTAGTTTCCATTCTTCCTATCCAGCAGGGTACTCCCACCTTTTTATTGTAGGGTATCTAAAACGTTACCTTAATAAATATTTGCATACAGTATATAAAAAAGAGCGTTAAATATTTTGAACACATACTGTACACTAGGATAACTTAATGAATATCCAATTTCAGTAGAACTGGGAAAAACAGGTGTGTAGAATCAGCATCTTCCATAACCTTACATTTGAAAACCAAAACCCCCAATTATTTAGAACAAAAAACAGAAGGTGATCTCCATGTTTTACTCACCATTATTTTTTTTACTTTGTCCTACATTTTTCAGTTACTTTATTCCAGTTTCCTAATTTGTTTTATCATTTAAATCACACTATAGGTTCAGGTACATGTGGAAAGGTGTATCCGTATGATTGGCGGTACCTAATACAGATAGCTCGGTCAGCTCTACTTACTGTAATCTTTATAGCTCTACTTAATCTGTGTCTTACTAGAATTTACATGACAGGGAAGGTAGAGAGATAGCTGGACAGCCATCGCTATAACTACATGTAATAAATGGTTCATAATCTTTAGATTTGTGTAGATTAAAATTACCAATCTTTGTTGAAATACATTTCTTGTGACTTGTGTTGAAATATTATTTGAAAAACATTTAAAGATCTGCAAACTGTTGTAATTTCCTAGAGCCCAATATAAATGAACATGTACAGTATAATTGTTTGAAGATAAAGATTTACCATATGCAGTACTAGGTTAGTGTGTTACATATACACATTATCATGTCTTAAATCACCTACTGCAGCAGTCAGAACGTTGTGAGAAGAATTCCACTAAATTCCAAATTATATCTTAGATATTTGATTGCTTGTCCTTTATCATGCAAATTTAAAATGATTCTGAGGATAGTGAAACTGGCTCTATAATTCAGCTGTCTGCTGATTTATCAGCGCTCACAGTGGGTAGCTAATGAATATTTTGTTGTGTGTTTTTGAGTGATAAACTCTGAACAAATTCTAACTGTGTTTTTCCGTTATAGAGATAAAGGCTAGTATTATGCTGATGTCTTGAATAATGCAAAATTACTGTATAATGAAAATGTTTAAAACATATACAGTTTTATTACACTGTCTTTTAGTATAAATTAAATGTAATTGATTTATAAATACTAATATTCACGTAAAGGTACGCCCATCTTTTAATGATAATAAGTTATCTTCTGAGTTACATAAAAGGAAAACATCATGAAGTGACTTTAAATGAAAACAGAGAATCTACATTCAGCTTGCATATTCACATTTTAAAAGAACCACTTTTTTTCTACTATTCTTACCCGGCTTTACAGATGTAGCAGGCGTTATCTTACCTGTTGGTACGTGTGAGCTGGTGCAATAGCGCATTAGCCAGGCACATTTTTTGCATATGGCTCATGCATTTAGAAGGCAGTGGATATTCAGAGTTGAGTGCAAATAGCCGCACGGCTATTCGCACTCAGTAGAACTTAACTGAGTGCGAATAGCCGAGCTGTTATGAACAGGTTTCTATGCCTTAATTCACCATAAAAAAAATCAGAATGTCTTATAGCTCAGTGGTTATGCAGCAGGCCATTAGCATAGTGGACCAGGGTTCGATTCCTGGCAGGGATGTTTATTTTTTCCATTTTATTTTCTACTGAGTGCGAATAGCCGTGCGGCTATTTGCACTCAGTAGAACTTAACTGAGTGCGAATAGCCGAGCTGTTATGAACAGGTTTCTATGGAACTTAACTGAGTGCGAATAGCCCAGCTGTTATGAACAGGTGGCAGTGAGCGCGCTTTGGGGGCGGGGCGAAGGTGTGGCGGGAGGCGGGTCTAGTCCCTCATCCCCATTGGATGTTTGCTGTCACGTGACCGCTCCTCCGCTCCACTCAGCGCGTATATTTAAACTTGTCTGTCGCCTGCATTTACACACGCCTCCGCACGCATGCGTAAGCGGCTCCTAAGGCTGCGGTCCCAGTAACTACTACAGCGCACGCCTGTGCGATCAAGCCCCGCCCACCCAGTTCCAACCGTCCCAGTCCCAACCGTCCCAGTCCCTACTGTGTTGCGCACCTTTCCCCAGGCAGGAAGGGGAGTTTAATAAAGGCATAGAAACCTGTTCATAACAGCTCGGCTATTCGCACTCAGTTAAGTTCTACTGAGTGCAAATAGCCACACGGCTATTCGCACTCAGTAGAAAATAAAATGGAAAAAATAAACATCCCTGCCAGGAATCGAACCCTGGTCCACTATGCTAATGGCCTGCTGCACAACCACTGAGCTATAAGACTTTCTGATTGTTTTGTAGTGAATAAAGGCATAGAAACCTGTTCATAAAGTTCTACTGAGTGCGAATAGCCGTGCGGCTATTTGCACTCAACTGTGAATAGCCGTGCGGCTATTTGCACTCAACTGTGAATAGCCGTGCGGCTATTTGCACTCAACTGTGAATAGCCGTGCGGCTATTTGCACTCAACTCTGAATATCCACTGCCCATTTAGAATGGTGGCTGCTCCCAGTGACGCGTTTGTGTGTCTCTCTGCAACTTGCCTTTGAGGGCAATAATGGCTGCTACAGTACAAGAATTATTTGGGGAGTGAGTCCTTTTTGTACTGTAATTCCAATAATATTCTTTTGTCTTGAAATGGTTTTATGACATTTTAAGTTTTGTAAGTAATGTAAAAAAAGTTTTAACTATGGTAAATAAAGATTAATAGTAGTTTAATTAAGTAATAATCACAGAAGAACAGGGTATTACTGGCCAATAATGCCCTGTTCTGGGGGGATTATTACTATTATAGGCTAAATGTAGGCTTATTTTTAATTTTTTTTAATTGTTCATAAAAAAAAATTGTAGTCATATTGATTTTTATCAGCATGATTGTCTACATTCTTACGCTTTTACTGCAAGTTTATTAAAAGGAAATTGTACATACACACAGCCCACTCTATATACACACACACACACACACACACACACACACACACACACACACACACACACACACACACACACACACACACACTCTGCAACCGCCCTCTATATAAACAAACACACTCTGCAGTCCCCCCTACCCACTGTGCAGCCCAATCCCCCACACAACACACTGCAGCTCTCCTCCACCCTCTACACTCACAAAACACAGATAGCAGCCCCCCTCTACACCCACAAACACACAAAACACAGACACACACACACACACCTAAACAAACTCTGCAGCCCTCCTCCACCATCTGCACCCACTGACACACTCACACTGCAGCCCCCCTCTACACCCACAAAACACACTGCAGACACACACACCAACAAAACATACTGCTGCCCCCTCTACATACATAAAACACACACCAACAGCCCCCCTCTATACCCACTGCAGCCCCCATGTAAACCCACACACTGCAGACACACACACACACACACACAAAACACTCTGCACCCCTCCTCCACCCACAAAACACACACTGAAGGACACACACACTGCAATACCCCCCCCCTCTATACCCACACTGCAGACACACACAAACTAACCAACAGACTGCCAGCTCTACATCCACAAAACACACACTGCAGAAACACACACAAAACACACTGCACCCCTCCTCCACCCTCAAAACACACACGGCATCCCCCCTCTGCACCTACAAATCACACACTGCAGGGACACACACAAATCAACAAAATAGACTGCCACCTCTACATCCACAAAACACACACCAGCAGCCCCCCCCCCTCTACACCCACTGCAGCCCCCTGTAAACCCACACACTGCAGACACACACACACACCAACAAAACACTCTGCACCCCTCCTCCACCCACAAAACACACACTGAAGACACACACACTGAGCTCCCCCTCTACACCAACAAAACACACACACAGCAGACACACACCAACAAGACTCAGCTGCCCCCTCTACACCCACAGAACACACACCAACAGAAGACACACACACTAATAAAACACTCTGCTCATCCCCTTTACACCCACAAAACACACATAGACACACACAGACACACAAACCTTTGCTCTCTGCAGGCAGGGTGGGGGAGGAGTCAGTGCCTTGCTGCTGCCTTCTGTCCAATCACCTCCCCTATCTAAGAGCAAATTTCACTCTTTGTGAATGAGAACTGAAAGCTGATTGGCTGAAAAACTTGGCAAGCTGCCAAAAATTCCTGGCCATTACTGATTGGATAATGCCCAGAATTTTAACCAATCTGAGAGCAGGGATTTCAATAATGCCCAGAATTTACCAGCTTTAGCCTATAATATAGAGCAGGGTGAGCAAACTTTTTATGCCAAGCCCCCCTTTTCATCCATGAAATTTCTCGGGCCCCCTCTGCCTGATGTAATCAATCACATGGAAAAAAAACCCTATATGGACCCTGTATGTAAAAGAATAAATCATGTATTTATAGGGGGGCACAGGGGGTGGGTTATGTATTTAATAAATAGAATGATGTTTATTGTGGGGCTGTGTATTGTTTTTATTATGGGTACTGGGGGTTGGGGGAGTGGGTATTGGCCCCAAGGGTATGTGGGTAGGCCTCCCGGCTGGGTAGTGGGTGAGGATGGTTAGGCCTCACTGGGTGGGGAGTTAGTGGGGGAGGGTATGTAGGCCTCCCGAGTGGTGGGTGAGGGTGGGTTAACCCCTTAATGACTGTAGCGGTTAATAACCGCTATGGTGATTAAGGGGTATGGGGACATTACATTGGATGTTTTTATTCTTGTGTATGTTTTGCAGCATCGGAGGGGGCACGGGCAGAATGAAAATGAGGATGAAGACGGCCTTCATCGTGGGTGCCTGTAAAAGGTAAGTGTAATATATTTTGTAGTAAGATAATAGTACAGGCTGAAAAAAACTTAAATGCATGCTTGCTAATGCAAGAAGCCTGACAGATAAAATGGGGGAGCTTGAATTAATAGCTACAAGGGAGCATTATGACATCATAGGCATTACTGAAACATGGTGGGATGAAACTCATGACTGGACAGTTAATTTAGAGGGTTATTCTCTTTTTCGGAAGGATCGAACAAATAGAAGGGGAGGTCGAGTATGTTTATATGTTAAACCGGATCTAAAACCTATAATAAGGGATGATGTCTATGAAGGGAATGATGAAAATGTAGAGACCTTGTGGATAGAAATTAGCAGTGGAGGTAAAAGTATAAAGAAAATGTTTGTGGGAATATGCTATTAACCACCATATATCTGTGAGATTGAGGAAGCTAAAATACTTTTGCAAATGGAGAAGGCATCAAAACTGGGTCATGTTTGCATAATGGGGGATTTTAATTATCCAGACATAGACTGGGGCAATGAGATTAGCGTTACAACAAAAGGAAACAGGTTTTTGGGGGTGCTTAAAGATAATTATATGACCCAAATTATTGAGGAACCAACCAGGAGAGGGGCAGTTCTGGATTTGGCCATATCAAACAATGTAGAAGTAATAACAAATATTCAAGTCCTGGAACATTTGGGTAACAGTGATCATAACATGGTCTCATTTGAAATAAATTATCAAAAAACAGATTACTTGGGTTCAACAAAGACTTTAAATTTTAGAAAGGCAGATTTTAATAAACTGAGGTCTAATCTAGTAGTAATACAATGTGATTATGTTTTTGCAGGGAAAAATGTAGAAGATAAATGGGCAGTCTTTAAAACATTGTTAGAAAAGCACACTTATCAGTGTATACCCTTGGGTAATAAGTATAAAAGAAATAAGTCAAAACCAATGTGGCTAAATAAACAGGTAGGGGAAGAAAGGGACAAGAGGAGGAAGGCGTTTAGATTCTTTAAGTCAGAAGGGACAGAGACATCGTATCAGAATTATAAGGAATGTAACAAAAATTGCAAAAGGGCAATCAAATTAGCAAAAATGGATAATGAAAAAAGGATTGCAATAGAAAGTAAGGTTAACCCTACAAAGTTCTTTAAGTACCTTAATAACAAAAAAATGAGAAAAGAAAATATAGGACCCTTTCAGTGTGAGATGGGTAGGCAGATTATTGGAGATAAGGAAAAAGCAGAGGTATTAAACAAATTCTTTGCCTCTGTGTTTACCAGGGAAGAATCAAGTTCAATAGTAGCGCCACAGGAGGAAGCCACAACCTTCATATTAATGAACAATTGGTTAACTGAGGAAGAAGTTCATAAGCGACTTGAAAAAATTAAAGTAAATAAGGCACCTGGCCCCGATGGAATACATCCAAGAGTTCTCAAGGAGTTAAGCTCAGTAATAGCAAAACCATTATATTTAATATTCAATTACTCCATTTCCACAGGCTCAGTAAAACAAGATTGGCGTAAAGCAGATGTGGTGCCTATATTTAAAAAGGAAGCTAGATCACACCCGGGGAATTACAGACCTGTAAGCCTGACTTCAATAGTAGGGAAACTACTTGAAGGTTTAATACGGGATAATATTCAGGAATACCTAATGGAAAACAAAATTATTAGTAATAGTCAGCATGGATTTATGAAGGATAGATCTTGCCAAACTAACCTTATTTGTTTCTTTGAGGAGGTAAGTAGGAATTTAGACTAGGGTAATGCAGTTGATGTGGTTTACTTAGATTTTGCAAAGGCTTTTGATACGGTTTCACACAAGAGGTTGGTGTACAAAATAAAGAAAATTGGACTCAGTAATAATATATGCACCTGGATTGAAAACTGGTTAAAGGACAGACAACAGAGGGTTGTCATAAATGGAACTTTTTCAGGTTGGGCTAAAGTTGTGAGTGGAGTACCTCAAGAATTGGTACTGTTACCCCTGCTTTTTAACTTGTTTATTAATGACCTTGAGGTTGGGATCGAGAGCAAAGTCTCCATCTTTGCTGATGATACTAAATTGTGTAAGGTAATAGAATCAGAGCAGGATGTAATTTCTCTTCAGAAGGACTTGGAGAGACGTGGGCAGGTAAATGGCAAATGGGGTTTAATACAGATAAATGTAAGGTTATGCATTTGGGATGCAAGAATAAAAAGGCGACTTAAAAATTAAATGGAGATATATTGGGGGAATCCTTGATGGAGAAGGATTTAGGAGTGCTTGTAGACAGCAGGCTTAGCAATAGTGCCCAATGTCATGCAGTAGCTGCAAAGGCAAACAAGATCTTATCTTGCATCAAACGGGCAATGGATGGAAGGGAAGTAAACATAAGTATGCCCCTTTACAAAGCATTAGTAAGACCACACCTTGAATATGGAGTACAATTTTGGCCACCAATCCTAAGAAAATACATTATGGAACTAGAGAGAGTGCAGAGAAGAGCCACCAAATTAATAAAGGGGATGGACATTCTAACTTATGAGGAGAGGCTAGCTAAATTAGATTTATTTACATTAGAAAAGAGGCGTCTAAGAGGGTATATGATAACTATATACAAATATATTCAGGGACAATACAAGGAGCTTTCAAAAGAACTATTCATCCCACGGGCAGTACAAAGGACTCGGGGCCATCCCTTAAGGTTGGAGGAAAGGAAATTTCACCAGCAACAAAGGAAAGGGTTCTTTACAGTAAGGGCAGTTAAAATGTGGATTTCATTACCATGGAGACTGTGATGGCAGATACAATAGATTTGTTCAAAAAAAAGTTGGACATCTTTTTAGATGGGAAAGGTATACAGGGATATACCAAATAAGTATACATGGGAAGGATGTTGATCCAGGGATTAATCCGATTGCCAATTCTTGGAGTCAGGAAGGAATTCATTTTTCCCCTTAATGGGGTTTTTTGTTTGCCTTCCTCTAGATCAATAAGTAAGTATAGATATAGGATAAAGTATCTGTTGCCTAAATTTAGCATAGGTTGAACTTGATGGGCGTACGTCTTTTTTCAACCTCATCTACTATGTAACTATGTAACTATGTTTTTACTGTATTTATTGAATGTTATATGTATTTAAAATGGGCAAATGCATTATTATCCATATGTGGATAATAGTAATTTTGCCCATTACTGTATAGTATGTGTTAGGGGGGTGTATTTAGTTATAAATATTGTTTATTATTTTTGGAGGCGCAACATTGGTACCGCAGGCCAACGGGTACCCCGGGACTCCCGCGGGGACCCGGGGACTCTCGCGGGGACCCCGGGATGGCCGCGGGGACACCCAGACGGCCGTGGGGACACCCGCACTCCCGCGGGGAACCCCGCTTGGTGAGCAGGGGACCCCCGGACGGTCAGCCGGGGACAACCGCGCGATCCCCGGGCTCCCTCGGGGACCCCCGCGGGGTCAGCTGGGGACACCCGCCGGCCTGTTGTATGGGTTTTGCGCATGCAAAAATGAAAAGCAATAATTTTATCTAAGTCCAGCTTTTTTTGCGTCTACCTCGAGCTGACGTGTTCTGATCAACGCAACTTTCGCGTACACTAAGGTTGCGTTGCTTAGTGCATCCCGCTTAAGGGCAGAATTTAACGCATACAGGGTAACGAACGAGTAAACTTGGACTTAGAAAAAATTCCGGAAAAAAGTCAGTTTTAGAGCGTAAAGTGCCTGTTTGCGTTGCTTAGTGCATAGGGTTGAGCGCAACATCACGTTCTAAGAGCACTTTGCGCTCTAAAAGTGACTTAACGGAGCTTAGTGCATGACCCCCACAGAGCAGAGAAGAGAAGCAGCCTCAGCACGGAGCTTCTGGCTGCCCGTGCACAGCTCTGCCTGCCCCCAGGTTTCCCCGCACGCAGCCCGCGCCCCCCTAAATGATCTTGCGCCCCCCAGTTTGCGTACCTCCGATATAGAGTACATATGTGAATAAATGCATTCACTTTCAGAGCAATTGTATAGTACAGTACATACTTTAATTTGCTTTTATTTCATAATTAATAATCGTCAATCATTTCTATTTGTTCTTAAGACATCATAATGCATAATGTGATTATTTCCTTAGACTTTTAAACTGTTCTGTGTAAATACAGTACTTTCACATGTTAAATATTTATAACGGCAGAAAGTTACAATTATTTTCTTTTACACCCCCAAAAATTATGAATTTGCTTGACATTCAATGTGTACAGGGAGAGAAAATATCCCGTATGACACACACACCTCCACTAAATATAAAATAACACATTTTTATTAGAAAACAGTTCATATAAAACCTCAAAAAATAGCGTATAGCTGTGCTACCTGTATGCTACTAATCAATTGCTTCAAATCGTAACTATATAGTAACAACTCCCACTATCAGAAATAGTACATTGGCTGTATGAGACATATAACTATACACCAATCTGAAAAACATGGGTATGTGGTTGGTAAATGCAGGTCATTAGCAATAACACTCGAGAGGGATAAACACAAACATGGCGAATAGCAACTAATGCTGGTTGATAATGATAATGTATTAATATGTGCCCCTTTGGTACAGATAAATACAGGGACAGCCAATGCATTTTTTGGCAAATGCTTGTTTTCTTTGATTGTTATTTTTTCGATTTCTGTTTAGGTTTGGTTTAAATTGTTTTGAATTAGGATTGGTTTGCGTTTTAAATTAATTATTTGTTTTGTTGGCTATGGGAATATTTCCCAGGGACACCCGTCAGCCTGTTGTATTAATGGTGGGCTGACAAAAATGTAAACAAAGATTTTTTTGACTGTCTCCAGCTATTTTGCGCCAGTCTGGTTCAAAAATCTGTCACGTTTTTAAATCATGATTGACTTATCACTGCTTAGTGAATCCTGCCAACTGGCAAAAACTGACGCGTTTGCTGTTTTTTGACTGATCCGACGTGCTGAAAAAAGTGCCTTTTAAGGCCGATAAAGCGCTGTTATCACTGCTTAGTGAATCGTGCAGCAGGCTGTATCGGCCTTAAAAGCCATTTATCTGTCTTTAATGCAGTTATCACTGCTTACCGCATAGCACCCTCAGTTTTTTTTTTAAATAGTGGGTACAATATTAACTCTGTTTTAACGGAGGTTGATATATCTAAACCGCAGTGAGATATTTATTCTTATAAGGATTTCTAGCACTATGAAAACATATCATATTTTTGAGTTTAATTTAACTAATAAGTAAAGATAATTGAAACTGACTGATTTCCATTTTAAAAATAAATAACGGTTTCTTAGTTTAACAACATGCTGTGGTAAATTAATAACTAATGCCAACGATTTACAGTTATTACATTAAAAACCTGAGTTAAGACCACTTTGAACAAGTAAGTTAGGAAGGGATGTGAATGATGGTGAGCATAATATCATTAGCATACATAGATAGAAAAGCAGGAAATGGTAGAGCACTGCGTGAAAATAGGGCTGGAGGCTAACTTAGAAAAATAAAAATGCTTTATTAAAGATGCATAATAGCAAAAGCTACAGACAAGGTCCTCTGACGCGTTTCACGCCAAGTGGCGCTTTATCAAAAAACATACATAGATAGTTTATATTACCTCTTTTGGATAGGTTTTTATATTCTGATTTAAGAGAGGTCAATAAAGTCTAAGTTGAACTTCAGAACAAAGTTTCTGATCCAAATAAACATGATTGAAAACCGAGAAAGGATCATTTTTGGATTTTGGGGGGGTTTCATTTAATTTTTCTTTTATACAGTATACAGAAGTGTCCCCTCTAAAACACTTGAGCTACTGTAATTCCCACACATTAAGCGTTCACTGGAAACTAATATGAAACTTTTTCTAAGAGTTCCATTTGACTATGTGCAGCAATTACTGACAATATGTTTTGTCATAACATACTATTCTTGACGGAGGGGGGGGGGGGGCGGTATTGATTTTTATTAAATTATTTATTGATATACATTTCTTTAATAGTGTAGATGTGCAGGGGGTCTCCGGAGCTGAACCACATTGGTTGTATGTCCGGTTGACCCCCTGCTTCCCAAGATACAGGCACCTTTATGGGGTGCCTGTATCCCTCTGCATTGAAATGTCCCGCGTCACGTGACCGGGACATTTCCTTGCATAGGAGATACCGGCCCCCCATAAAGGTGCCTGTATCTCGGGAAGCAGGGGGTCCCCGGACATAAAACTAATGTGGTTCAGCTCCGGAGACCCCTTGCACCTCTACACTATTAAAGAAATGTATATTTAATTAAATAATTTTCGGGCTACATTTCAGCTGTGAGAGGCGATTCTCTCAGAGCCGCTTTCTCTGCAGCAGAAATGAATCACCGGTTTAGGCCTTTTCAGAGGCTCGATGCTCTCGCTGGCAGCAACTCGCCCGTTTTGGGAATTTTGCTATCACTGGTAATCGAGCCTTTCTGAATACCGTGATAGCAACACCCAAAAAACAGTCATTTTAAATTCCCTGGCGATATTTTTTATCGACCCTCTCTGAATGAGGCCCATTGTATATTATAACCGTACAAGTGAATTATGTTGCAAGGTTAAGTGTCCGTGACATAGTCCTAATCGGTTAGTTCCAACACTTTTTTGTTTTATCCTTGACTTCCAGTCCTTTACATCCACAGACTTCATGTTAATGCTTGCTGTATATTGCACACAGTCAATATTAATAACTTCATCAGGATTTTCTCTCCACTTTTTATTTGCCGGAACTGTAACGCACTTTGCTAAAACATCTACCATGGTGGCCTGGGTGCTAGTTTGATAATCATCTGAATATAGCAAATAAAATTGAGGCGCTGGATCTTTAAATCCCAGATCACGGAGTTCGTTCTCAGTATTCTCAGGAGGGTGCCTATCTGCTTCTGGAATAACAGCAGCACTATAAAAATAATCTGTTTCTCCTTCCTCTATGTCATCAGTGAGGGCATTGAGTTCACTTTCCATGGTCTCTTTTTGTGAACAACGTATCTTTTTTAGCTTTGGAATCTCTTTCTCCAATTTAATACTAATTGCCCATTCCTTGTAATCCTGTTCTCTATTTCTGACCTGCAGTGGTCGGTGCTCCTCCCGGACCTTATCCAACTCCAGTTGCAGCCAGGCCCTCTTATTGGCCATGAGGTCCAGCAATTTGTGGGCATCGGCCATCTCGGTCTCATAGTGCAGTGTCAGGCCAGCCACTTGACTCATTAACTTACTCCAACGGGAGTACCACTGGACCTCCAGTGACGCTTTTCCCCACATATGATCGTGGACGCCTTTCTGTCCTATTCTTATTAGAGACTCCATCTTTATTGCAAATTGTAATACAGCAATGGCATTGCAGATACGCTTATAGGAACGCACAGCTTGCTTGGTTAGGAGGTAGGATTGATATCCAGACTAATCCACTCTAGCAGCTTTTCCAATGACCCGGTAGTGTCTTTGTTGCTGATACCTCCTAACCTTTAACTGCAGTAGAATCATGCATTCCTTCAAGTATTGATACTTCTTTCTTTGCTGCCTCATTCGCCAGAATGACTGAATAACCCGAGCTGTTTTATTCTGGCGAAACAGCAGGTGAGCTTTCATCCCTCTGTAGGAGGACTGTATGGCGACAGTCGCAGAGCGTTTACGCAAATAGCTTTCTCTTGCCATCCTTCCTTGGATAAACGCTCTGTAGTGTTTCTGAAGTGTCAAAATGATTTTCTCTCTTTGGAGCAGGTCCAGTTACTCAGTGAGAGACCTCTATTTCTTGATTGCATCCTACAATTCTCCTCTCAGGGTCTCTATCTCTTGCTCTAGTTTCTGGACCTTCTCGTGCTCCCTCTCGTACAGAGTCACCTGGCCAATAAGCTCCGCCTCCAGCGATGCTTTTGTGATGCTCAACGTGGCCTTCAGCTCAACATGCTGCTCTGTGGGGACACACTGGGTATTCAGACGCTCCTGCATAAATTTTACTTGGTTAGCAGCCTGGATACATTCTTCCTGCAGGACCAACTGCATCTCCTTGGCCTCCTGTAGATGCACACGCAGCTCTTGCAGCTGGCTCTGCAGTGCTGTCTGCACTTTTACATTTTCCCGGGACAATTGTTCCTTCACTTTTTCTGCTTGGTGAAGCTTCTCCTTTCCTTCACTAGCCTGGTGAGACAAATCTCAATTTTCCTCTTTCAGACTTGCATTCTCCCTCTTTACAGTCTCTAAATCACTCAGGGCATTCTCATGGGTTTCCTTCAACATACCCAGCTCTATGTTTAGACCATGGCCCTCTTGGTGTGAGTGTTCCACCTCTGTGCTGAGAGCGTGAACCTCTTGAAGAGCATTCTCATATTTCTGTTTTAGGTTAGCAAGCAGTTTGTCAGACTTGTTCTGCTTTTCATCCATGGTAGCAATTGAGGTATTAGCCCTTCCCAGACTTGTCATCACCTCCTCCAACTCACTCTGTAAGAGACACTCTGTTTTCTTCAAAGCCTCGTACTCTTGCATAGCTGGGAGTATACACCTCTGTACTTCAGCATTAGCTTCTCGCTCCTTATCCAATTGCTCCTGCAGGACCTCATAATCATTGCGTGCAGTTTGGAGTGCAGAAATTAAGGCCTCTTTTTCCTGGATCAAAGATTCAGCTTCCCTTCGCTCCTCCTTTTTCTTTGGCGTCCGTCTTTGGTGACAATTTTACCCGTCACTCCGGTCTGCAGAACATCTCTGCACCTTTCTGACGCATGTTGTCCTGATATCGCAAGCTCAAGTGATTCAGTTACTTCCACTTGAGAAATACTTTTCTTTTTCTTCTTCTTTCTCTTTGCTTTTGTAGCCCCTGAGAGATCAGTAGTACTGGGCACACACTCACTGTTTTCAGCTTCCACATCTTGCTTGCGCTCAATGTGTTGCTTGCTTTTGCAGCTGTTTGTATTTGAAAATTTGGGGACACACATCTTCCATGTGACCTAGTTCATGACAGTCCCAGCATACTAAATTCATCTGCGGGTACAGCTCTCTTCCTGGGGCCACATACGAGTCGTTATCATCATCATCATCATCATCATCATCATCATCATCATCATCATCATCATCATCATCATCATCATCATCATCATCATCATCATCATCGTATGGCCTGAAGGGACACTGTTTTGTGTGATTACGTACATTGCTAAACAAACATTTCACGTCGGCCATTATAAAAACCCGGCAGGGAAACTTGACACTCAGCACTTTGCTTATGGCGTTAGCTTTACACAGCACAGCAATATTTTCATACCCGACGGGGCAGACTTTACACTCAGCACTTGCTATATGCAATTTTTACTTTCTCCAGCAAAGATTTTGATTTTCAGCTTGGGTTCAGGGCCTTAACATATCTTCATCTACTGACCTCTGGGTGCTATTGCATCCACACTTCACACATTCTCTGTGTTTGCTGTAAGCACAACTGGTCATACACAGTGGGATAGACTTCACTTGCAGAGTCTGCACTTTACTTCTGCCAGGCAGCCATTTTAAAACCCCCTTTTTTTTCTCAAACCCCCAGACCTTTCAGTGTCTGCCTGCACTCTCCATCATATGTGACAACCGGCTCCCTTTATGTAGCACTGCCATTTGCCCAGGTTCTTCACAACACAGTCTGCTAGGGTTTAATTTGTAGAGAAGGGGGACAAACACGTGTATAGACACGAGGGGCACTCAGCCCTCAACCTTCAGCGGTTTAATTTTCCTTTAGTGACATTAAACATTTTAAACACCATCACTTTAAGAACCAAAAGAAATCATAAAAACAAACATCTACTCCTGTCAGGAGTCTAACTCACATGCATATCCCTATCTGCAATGTTGGCTGGGTAAACCAGTTATCAACTTTAAATAACCCAGAGAGATAACATTGAGTCCTTAACTGTCAGATGGGGACAGCGTCCCAATAGATCCTCAGATGCTGCAACACATGGGGGGTGGGAGGGAGGGCGTCTACCCCAAACTGAACCCTGGGGAGCAGCTTCCTCCCAGCCTCCAGGCCCTAAGAGAGAGACTGAAGCAGCCAAACTAGGCTGAAGCAGCCAAACTTCCTCAATTAGGAGAGCAGGTGAGTGAAAACCAGAACCACTGTAAACTCTGGCCTGGAGTTTCCATCCCACAGTCTCAGCAAATGTTAAACTTTGGAATGGATAATGTTTTCTCTTTTTTGCACTTCTGCCTTAAATCGGATAGACTGCTGCCTAATATTCAGCCTAATATTCTGGGACTGTGTCACAATAGATAGATAGATAGATAGATAGATAGATAGATAGATAGATAGATAGATAGATAGATAGATAGATAGATAGATAGATAGATAGATAGATAGATAGATAGATAGATAGATAGATATGTTTAGAACTTCTACAGTACCTATCTCTAACTGAGTAGAGAATGATGTCAGAATTTCAAAGATGTATGAGTTAGGAATGAATTTAAGATTTTTCTGAAATTATTATGGCCCTTTATACAGTAGTTTAGCTTTTTTTCACTTAGCAGATTTTAATTGCATTGTAGAAATTACCTTTACATTAATCATGTGAAACCATTTGTTTTTGTTTTTTCATTTTAAGAAATAATTATGCAAACACAAGTATTGCAGTGATTGGCCACAGTTCTGATTATTACATGTGCCAGACCCAAATCATCATCCCTAAATTGGTGGAGTCATAAAACAGGTTATACAAAATAAGGGTCAGGTAGGGCAAGGCTGAAATGTTTTCTAAAAACAAGATATGTTGTTCTTGGATTGCATACTGTATATGGGAAACCTACTGTACTTAAAAAATCATGTGATAGAGCAGTGGTGCACAAACGGGGGGGGGGCGTGAGATTTGTTTGGGGGGTCACAGTGGTTTCAGAGGCCCTGCACTCTTTCCCAAGGCATTTAAATTAAATGCCGGGGGACCGCGTGAGGTCTCTGCAACTTCACTTACCGTGACTCAGTCGGTTTCGGCGATGCATCGCTATGGCAATGCAGCATCAAATGACGCCGCAGGGTCCCGTGGCGTTATTTTAAACTGCGTCACCATAGCATGTGACGCTTCAGGTGAGGCAAGGAGTGGGGCAGAGAAGGAGGGGGGCGAGGAGTGGGGCAGGAGTGGGGCAGAGAAGGCAGGGGGGCGCAAGGCAAATTGTTTGCGCACCCATGTGATAGAGGATAATCTCGAGACTTCAACTCCTCTTTTAACTGCTCTAAATTGTGCCTGAATAACAAAACTGTAACTAAATCAGAGTGTAATATATATATATATATATATATATATATATATATATATCAAACAAAGAATAGACTGCGCTCCTCAGGTGTAAAATCAGACTAATTACCAAATGATTGTATTAAATGGATATTGCAAAGGTGAATGGCAAAAGTGAATGCAACAGTATTATGGATGATTGACTCACACTAATAAAAATACATGCAATATGTTATAATAAAATGCTGAGTGCCAATGTTTAAAAAGCTGCTGTAAACACAAATATATGCCAGTGAACAATACAAATATAATAAAATGGCATGTGTTGGTAGTTTGACTACTGCACTAATGAATCCCTCCTGAATGATACTAAATGAATGATGAATGGAAAAATACAGAAAAAATGACACTAAGTGTGTCAAAGATAAAAATAAAAATAAAAATAAAAATGAAAAATGTGAAAAATGTAAAAATATATCAACCAAACCAAGGGTCCATGCTAGGATCTGGCTGCTCTCATCAAGGACCAACGAACTCCCAGAAATCTGTGAACAACAAGAAAAGAAAGCGCCCGATCCTAGTGCAGCATGAAAAAATACAATTTAATAAAAATGAATATGAATAAAACCAACAAATGCGAACTCACAAACACAGGATAAATAAATGCATATAATGAGTATACTCATTCGCCAACCGCCCACGTTGTGCCTTGGATGGCGCGCCCTCTCTCTGTCTGGGTTTTCTCAGCTCTGCTGAACCGACATCCAGCAGGGGATACAGGAAAAAGCTCACCACAATGTGACCCGGAAGTCCTCCACAATGTTAGTGTATCCGGATATGAGGTCTGCAGTCCGTGACCCCGCAATGCAGGGGCTGATCAGAGAAGTCTCTGCACTCCCAAAGGCACTATCCAGTGAGGATAGAGTCAAAATCCTCACTGCCCACCTCATTACGGACTGCCTTTGGGAGTGCAGAGAGACTTCTCTGATATTCAATAGTATTTATTTGTTCTTTTATGTTTCATCTTTGGTACATTATGTTTCATGATGAAAATGCAGACATGTCAGCACTCATTGATTTTCTGTGAGTCTCATTGATTCCATGAAAGTGCCATTGTTTAAGTGCAGAACCCCCTAAATTGTATTGCATTTTATTGTATGTGTTTATTTATATAGCGCCATTAATGTACATAGCGCTTCACAGTAGTAATACATGTGGTAATCGAATAAATAACAGATAATATAAATAACAGATCATGGGAATAAGTGCTTTAGACAAACATAACATTAAGGAAGAGGAGTCCCTGCCCCGAGGAGCTTACAATCTAATTGGTAGGTAGGGAGAACTTACAGAGACAGTAGGAATGAGTTCTGGTAAGTGCGTCTGCAGGGGGCCAAGCTTTATGTATCATGTGTTCAGAATGTTCACAGTGCTATTCATATGCTTCCTTAAGCAAGTGTGTCTTAAGGTGGGTCTTAAAGGTGGATAGAGAGGGTGCTAGTCGGGTACTGAGGGGAAGGGCATTCCAGAGGTGTGGGGCAGTCAGTGAAAAAGGTTTAAGGCGGGAGAGGGCTTTAGATAAAAAGGGGGTAGAAAGAAGACATCCTTGCGCAGAACGCAAGAGTCGGGGTGGTGCATAGCGAGAAATTAGGGCTGAGATGTAACTGATTTGAAAGTTAACATCTTTGGAAAAATGTAAACTTTATTTGGTGTCTGAGATATTTTTCTAACTGGAACCACATCTTTAGGAACCCCTAAATGTATTTTCCATAAAATTATCTCTGGAATAAAAATGGACTAGACAATTTAAGAATAAAGCACACGATCAGAATGAGGAGTAGAACATGTCAATTTGTAAAGAAAAAATGATAGAAAAAACTGAATGAGTGTGATAAAGACACGATTCCCTACCCACGGCATTGAAAAATATCAATAATAAAGAACTGTACACTAAGAATTGATTAAAAAAATTATTTTAAAGCTTAAATGACCCTTTATACCCTTGCTTGGTTGCTCTGTACTGCATTAGGGGAGCAGTGATAATTGTTTGCTTAATTTTTGGAGAGCCAGATATAATGTTTAGACTTACTCAGACTTGCATTATATTATATTATATACATTTCTCTTCTAATTTAATGTTAGCAGGGCTCCAAAAATGAAACATTTGTTATTCATACACTAAAACAGACATACAGTACAGTATTGCCTTTGTTTGTATTGCAAACGGCCCAAAATCTCTATTCAAAGCAATGGGGGTTTCATAGTATACTGAATTACCCCCTAAGAGTTTACATCACACATTATTGTTTATTACTTCATTAGAATCCAAACTTGTATTAAAATATCATTTTAATTTTCCCTATTATGTTTTTGTAGCATCTTTAAAGAATTCAGGTAGGATCTGGTCATAATTATTTACACAATAACATGGTATGTAAACAGCATTTTTTTTAAATTGACTACATAATATGCAGTTTTGATTTTTAATTGGGCACATACTGAGAGGTCTGACTTGTTTTCTTTGGAACTATGTGATACGTATGTTTCTTTGGAGAAATGAAGCTTGTGACATGTATTTTATTTGTGATGAATACAGCTGAATACAAAAGTATACCCTTCTTACAGAGTTATCTAACACAGAATAAGAGGCTGAAATAAAAAAAAATGTAATGGCTTATAGAAACAATGTAAGCTCATGCAGAGCAAGCATTTCATATAAAATGACTTTTGTGCTTATCTTCTATCTTCTACTGAACCGTGCTAGAACTGAATTTATGATAAACAAAATGTCTACTTCAAAAAAGCAAGCGTTAGAGAGTACATATAAATGACCCTTTTGTAGATATGATGCTTTCTTTGCTACACGTTGTGACTAATTGACAAGTATGTGGTTTTTTAGAGGGAAGAAAAGATTTGATTTGGCTCTGGTCCCATTACCACAACGTAGCTGGAGCTCAGCCATCTGTCACAGCTGCTGCTCGCTTTAACTGCCACTCTAATTGACAATGAACCCAGAGACCTGTAATAATTGTGGCTGCTCAGTGACTTCAGCAGGTAATGCCTTCCTTTTAGGATCCATCAAGGCCCATCTGTGCAGCGATACTGCCTTTCTCCCAAAATGAAGGCTTCTGCTAGACACAGTAACTATGGGAGGGATCATCTCATTAGAGAAGCTGCAAGAAAGCCTAAGGGAAGCCAGGCCCACAGTGAAATAGAAAACCTCCTAATACTGGATGTAAGATTGTAATTCTTTTGCCAGGAATAAAAAACATCTGCTATTCACGCTGTGATGTAGATAGCCTTTAAATATAACAATCCAATTCCATCTTACATTTGTGTTCTACATTGTCACTGAAGCTTCATTCAATTTTTTCATTTCTTCAATGTGTGCGTACATTATTAGCTTCTGCCTTATCGCAACATTTGGAGGAAAATAAATCATGTTTAATGCTAGTGCATATCTAATGTTCTTTTTGTTAGTTTCAGAATCACGTGCCCCATGCATTTATTACCAGACATCCTTTTTACACAAGAGCTAAAATTAAAATGTTACCAGTTATGTCACACACATAGACACACACATTAAATAAATACTGTAAAATACAATCTGCAAATGCTGAGCTTAATCTGTTTCCCTCCCTATCAAATGATATAATGGTAATTAAACTGTAAATAACAGGCTGCTCATAATAGTTTGTCCAATCAGTAAATATGTGAAATAAATTCAATCAGTAAATATGTGATATAATTGTAACGGCTTTACGGGCCCCCATCCAATCTCACATTGGCCCCTGTGGTCTACTGGCCCCATTACATGTCTGTGTGATGTGTGGTGCACCTGCTGGCAACAGGACTCCTGAGTCTCCCGCTTGGTTGGTATGGGGAATATCACCATGACAGGCATCTGAGGTAATGTGCTTGGAGTCCTACTCACATTCGGTTACAGCGCCTCCACCCAATCAGGATCTCTGCGGCAGCAGGGGAAGTATCTGATGGGGAACTCCTCTCAGGTGCATCCTTCTGTGGAATAACTTCACTCTCACACAGAAGGGATCTTTTGAACCAGGGCATCTTTAATGGCATCTCAATAGGCAGACTGCCCCTCATCGCGGTCATGATTAGCCGCTCATCTTGTTGAGGTACTCCCCTTCAGAAGGTTCCTCCCCTCTTAATAGAGTTGGTCCACCCCTCCCCTAAGGGAGATCACCATCTGTGCCAGGTCCCTGGTCACAGTGTGTAGTCAGCTTGCACTTGACGCTGACAGCCTTGAACTGCTGCAGACACCCCACTAGAACTTAGACTGAACTCCTACAGAACTAGAACAGAACAGAACTCCTAACTTTAGGCAGTTCTGTGTCTTATATAGACTCCAGAAACAGACCCACCTCTGTGTCACTAACAGTGGACACAAAGCATGTTGTCACTTCCTTTGTTACATATGACACCTCACCAGGGTTTGAGGGCAAACCTCCATGATTGTTGCTGGCAACCCTGCATACTTACCAGGCTTACTGCCAGCATGAGAAAGAGATGTACACCATTTTTACACATGGCTACATAATGAAAAGATTTGAATATGCAAAAATACGTGTTATGTGAATTCCTGTGCAATGATTTAATTAGTAATCCATGAATCAACCACCACTAAACCACAAAAGCTGTAGGCTTGCTAAATGAGGAGATATGCAAAACTCATACAAATAACAAAGTGTACCTATACAGTACTTATTCCAGTTTAGAATAAGGCCCATAGTGTCTACTGTAGGAGAGGACAATTTTCTCTAATGTCTGGTGTAAAGTCAACAGTCTCTACATAAATCTTATCTGACTGTAGAAATTTGCCTAAAACATGCTACCATGTGTTTTAGATTAATTTCATATAGATACCATATAATTATCTAAAGTTATTAATCATTATAGGCTGACTCTAAAAATCCCTTCAATCCTGAATGCAGAATTCAGGGCATTTTTCTGCTAGTAATGGCTGAAATTTGTCACCTTGCCAAATCTTTCAGAGCTTCAGCCCTTGTCATACAGGGAGTTCAGCAGTTCTCAAAAATGGAAGGGGAGAGAAGGCAGCAGCGGTGGAAGTTGCAACAGTAGCCATATACTGACTCCTCCTCATCCCTGCATGTGAGATAGGAGAAAGACTGAAGAAGGGGACGAGTTAGTGTGTGAGTATAGAGCAATGTTTTTCAACCAATCCATTCAGTCAGGAATGGGGCAGAAGGAAATTAGGTCTGGACTCCACATGTTTCGCGGCATCAGCTTCCTTAGGGGTCTTCCTTAGGTGTCTTCCTCAGGAGATATGCGACTCCTGAGGAAGATGATGCAGCGAAACACGTAGAGTCCAGACCTTGTTTCCTGCTGCCTCATGCTGACGCCACTACACCTATATCCCAGAATCAGAACTGTGTCCTGTCGGATGTGACATCACAAGCTGTCAAGAGTCACATGTCAATCTCTGAAGAGAGTATACACCTCTAACTCAATGAGAATTTGAATTTGTTACACTGTGAGTGTGCATTTGTTTGTGCCTTTTATGTCCATATAAATACATTTGCCTATACTATCTGCACATTCATTTGGCTTATCTATCCTCTGAGGTGGATTCCTGTTATAAAGCTGGATATACAAATGGACACCAGAGAGGATTCATGGACTTGCTGCTTATGTTTCACAAAGACTGTTTGTATTGAGTATACGTTTTCATATTTTGCTGTTCTAGTGATCTATTCTCTTGCTGAAGAGATCTTTACTTTGCACTTTTGCTATTGCACTGGCTTGTCTTTTAATTTGTTTGCACTTCCCTTTTCTGTTTCCCTTCATATACAGTACTTTGGAAAGAATAGAAAACTTTATTTTCCTATTTGGGTTTTTGAGCTGCAATACCTGTTTGTTTATATATGTATGTTTTATATGCATATATATTATTTATCACAGTAATATTGTATTTTTAGTCTGATCTGGACTATACACTATTTTTTTTAAAGATATACATTCATTTTAAGACCTCATTGGTCTATTTCAGATTTTAGAGCACCTTCTTACTTTTTCATGTCACTCAAGGTGAATGTCTTAAATGTGCTTATCTGAAGGCATATTCCTGAGGCAGCTAGGCTCTATGGGCTCTGATGTTCCTGCGCAGGCTGGTGGCTAAGTTTCTTGATCTTCACTAAATATGTTTATACAGTAGCCTGCTTGTGTCACAGATGATGTTATCTGCTGACAGTCTGCTCCTGTGGTGTCCCACTGCGATACATTGGGGTCCCTCACCCTCTGGTGTTGGTGTCCCACTGCCTCACTTGGCTCAAGTCAGAGTCTGATGACATCATTGGATGTTCTTGCCTCAATTCCTGCTTGCAAGCAGGAAGAAAAGCTCTCAGAAAGCCATGGTAGTGGGCATGACAAGAGCACAGCTAATCCTCTCTCACTGTGCACAATGTCTTTGCAATCTCTACTCGTTTCGCAGCACTGTAACTACTTCGTCATGAGTAAGATTGGTGCGGTAGTAATGCATTTATAAAGGCTGGACTATTAACCCCTTGATCCGTATTTCCAAACTGATACAATGAATAACCTGATTTTGAAAACCTGTTTACATTTATAAAGACATGGTACGTGGTCTCCATAAATGATCCAATTATATGGACACATAAATAAATAATTGAATACATTCTTGAATATTAATAGATGCTAATAAATGAACCTAGAAGCAATGAGTAAATCTTGAGTGAAAACAATTAGTGTACACATGTAAAGATAAAAGATACAAAAACGAATACAATTGAGAAGACTAAAGCAAATGGCTAACTGAGAAAGGGGTAGGTTTAAACAACATTACGGTAAGTGTCAATTAAATATTAGTATAATTCGAATAAATATTGCACTGAAACATATTCAATAAACACATCTAGAGTATTTCAATACCTCTATTCTATATGTACGACTACCCCCTCTGGCTCTCGATCTCGGCACTCCTTGGACAACGCACACTCTGGCAACCCCTTGAACACGGCTTGGACAACGACCTATCTCCACTCTCCACACCCTGACTTCGGCGAGGCATCCTTCACTCTATCTCTACAACCGGTACCGGCAAGTATTGTCTACCTTACTACACCTGGCCTGGCAACGCTTCATACCACACTCCGGACACGCTCCCTTTGCTGCGGGTGCGTGTATTACCACTACCCCCTTCAGCTCAGGGGACGGGTCTGGTCTGCGGGCAGCACCGGCGTAACAATCACCAAGCGCACCCCCTAACCAAGAAGATTTTGTGTACATGTATGCCGTTGAGGTGGAGGATAATATGACAACCCCGTCAAAACCACGCCAGGAGACAACACGGCGACCAAGACCGGAGGAAAGCTTCCTCCCAGACAACCTACCCTCGCCCGCTGCCACAAGCACACCCGCTCACAGAAGACCTAAATTCGCTCGCATCGATGCGGTGCCCGACATCAGCCTGCGCGATATGCCACCGGCACTCAGGGAGAAGTATAGGGTGATGAGTGCTGGTGCACCCCACAAGTATATTGTGAAAAAAGTGATAAAGGCGCGAACAACTTAAAAGAAACTGTGATAAAATATAAATAAAAGTGTTAAGGTGATGAAAAAGATGATGTTTTTAAACACCCAGCTCAAACCCTCTGGTGGGACCTGTATCACGGGTTCCAACGGTTAAAGCAGTATCTCAAACAATCCAGGGGGAGCATATGGGGAAAAGAAACCAAATGGTACACAAATAAGTGCAGACGTAATGAATTCAATGGAATTTCAGAATGTGTCTTGGCTCATGTGGTTAATCTACTCACAGGACGTCAGTGTCACGACCTGGGAGTCACGCCGCCCTCGGCGTGCTCCTCACTTACCCGCGGTCCCGCCGGACTCTCCCGCGCCTCATAGCGATCCTCCCTCCAGGACGCCGGTCGCCATCTTGCCTAGATGTGCACGCGCACGCCAGCACTTCCCTTCTAGTGTCGGGTCTGGGCGTGTGTCCGGTCACACACCCGCAGGGACGGCCACACGGGGGCGCGCCCACATAGAGGAGCGTCAGCCTCTTAAAGGCATATCTCCCATTTATAATGCTGCATTCAAATGCATCCGTTCGTCTACTCCCTCCTCCAGGAGTTCCTCTGGACCTATCCCTGCCTCAGTCTGGCCCATTCACACACCCCCACCTTGCTACTCGGCCATTGGACCCTCTTGCCTATATATACCCTTCAGCTTCATTAACTCATCGGCTGAGCATAGAACCAGTTGGTCTCATCACTCTCTGCCTCCCTAGTTCTGTCCTATCCTGTCTTGTTTTGCAGTCTTCCTCATGTACCGAACCGGCTTCCTCTACGACTACCCGCACCTCTGGCACCCCGTACTTGGCGAACAGCACCCTCTACCATCCGTACCTCTCCTGCCCCGACCCGGAACCCCGGACCACTCTACTCTCAAGACGTGCCCTCGTGGCTGTGGGTGGCGTTATATCCTATCCCACCTCAGCACCACGGTCCCGCCTCATTTGTGGTGAGCTCGTCCTGACATTATGCTCAGCCGTACAAACATGGACCCCGCTGAGGTGGAGCGTACTTTAAATTCCCACACGAATCTCTTCATGAGGCTAGAGACTTATCTGGAACAAGCTGATAGGCGGATGGATATGTTTCAGCAGAGTCTTCATTCCCTTACCGTTCAAGTCCGAGCTTCCAGTCGGGAACCTTCACCCACAGCCGCTGCAACAGCCTTTCCAGCACCTCCGTTTGCTTTGGAACCCCGTATTCCTGCTCCCAAACACTACGCTGGGGATCCCCAAGGATGTAGGGCTTCCTTAATCAATGCCTCATCCAATTCCAACTCTCGCCCTCTCGTTTCGTCTCTTCCGTCTCTAAGGTCAGCTATATCGTGGCTCTTTTCACCGACGAGGCACTGGCCTGGGCTTCTCCCATCTGGGAACAACAAGGGCCCATCACACAGGACATCGACCTCTTCACCCATGAGTTCCGAAAAGTCTTCGACACCCCTGCACGGCAATTAACGGCAGCATCTTCTCTTTATCACATAACCCTGGCAGATCGTTCCGTAGCCCGGTACGCTGTGGAGTTCCGCACACTTGCTGCTGAGACGGGATGGAACAATGAAGCACTATCTTCAGCGTTTTGGCAAGGTCTGTCCGAATCCCTAAAGGATGAGATCGCGGCGCGGGAACGTCCCACTGACCTAGAGGATTTGATCGATCTGTGTGTTCGGGTGGACCAGCGTCTGTAGGAGCAGAGGACTGAACCTTCTCGTTACCGTCAACGGGTTTCAAGGCCTCTTGCCCCATCGTTCGTGTCTCCAACACCTCCATCCTGGGACGCTCCAGAACCAATGCAGTTGGGAGGTAACAAGCTGTCTTCTGCCGAGAAACAACGTCGGCGCAATGCCGGCCTCTGCATGTATTGTGGCAATTCCGGTCACATAGTAATCCAGTGTCCCCACAAGCCAGGAAACGCCAACTCCCAATGAGATCCCGGAGAGTCTCGTTGGGAATACTGACCCTTTCTCCCATCACCAAAGACGTCCTTCACACCAGGATACTGTTGCCAGTAACACTGTCTGGAGAGGGGTTTCAGACTCAAGCACGGGCATTTATAGACTCCGGTTCCGTAGGCAATTTCATCGATCAAAGCTTTGCTAGAAGGAACAATATTCAACTTATCAGTAAAAGGACGCCAGTAGGTTTGGAGGCCATTGACGGTCGACCCCTACAGCCGGCATTCATCACCCTACAGACGGTGCCTCTCCTACTGCAGTTCGTTGACCTTCATACGGAGATCATTACCCTCGATGCTATCCACACTCCCTCTGTTGAGCTAATTTTGGGTCTTCCTTGGCTCCAAGTCCATAATCCTCGCATCGACTGGACGGATCGGGAACCCATCCAGTGGGGTGTTCCATGTGCCAAGACGTGTACCAGGATTTTCCAGAAGGTTGGTGGGTTGACTACCCTGCCAGAGAAGGTTGACTCCCTACCATCTGTGTATTTGGAATTCCGCGATGTGTTTGACAAAGCACGTTCCGAGGTTCTACCTCCGCACCGTCCTTTCGACTGCCCGATTGACCTACTGCTCGGGGCACCTCTTCCTAGAGGACGGTCCTATCCTCTCTCTCTCCCAGAGACTAAAGCCATGAACACTTACATTGCATAGAATTTAGAGAGGGGTTTCATCCAAAAGTCTTCCTCCCCAGTCGGAGCAGGCTTCTTTTTCGTAAAAAAGAAGGACGGTTCTCTTCGTCCGTGCATCGACTACCGGGGTTTGAATAACATCACGCGTAAGAACCGCTACCCGCTGCCCTTGATACCGGAACTCTTCGACCGTCTTCAGGGAGCTACTATCTTTTCTAAGCTGGATTTAAGAGGTGCCTACAATTTAGTAAGGATACGTGAGGGGGACAAGTGGAAGACTGCTTTTAACACCCATGCCGTTCGGTCTGTGCAACGCACCAGCAGTCTTTCAGGATTTCGTCAATGAGATTTTTCGGGACATTCTTAACAAATTCCTTATCGTCTATCTAGATGACATCCTAATTTTTTCTAAATCCACTCTAGAACACATCAAACACGTGCAACAGGTGCTGTTACGCCTCCGGGAGAACCATCTCTTTGCGAAATTGGAGAAATGCCAGTTCCATCTGACGTCCGTGGCATTTTTGGGATACGTTATCTCTGACTCCGGCTTCAAAATGGATCCAGAAAAACTTAAGGCCATTTCGGACTGGCCCCGCCCGACCACCCTCAAAGCCGTGCAACGCTTTTTAGGTTTTGCAAACTACTACCGGCGCTTTATTCGCAATTTTTCTTCTACGGTATCTCCCATAACTGCTCTAACCAAGAAGGGTGCAGATCCTTCATCATGGTCTGAGACCGCCATACGGGCGTTTAATCTTCTAAAAGAGACTTTTGTGTCTGCCCCTATCCTCATCCACCCGGACCCTAAACTTCCATTTACCCTGGAGGTAGATGCCTCTGACATCGGGGCTGGGGCTGTCCTGTCCCAAAGGACTTCTCCCTTAGCCAGACTACACCCATGTGCCTTCTTTTCAAAGAAATTCTCATCCGCAGAACGGAATTATGATGTCGGGAACCGGGAGCTTTTGGCTATCAAGTTGGCATTAGAGGAGTGGAGACACCTCTTAGAAGGTACGGAGACACCCATAACCATACTCACAGACCATAAGAACCTTCTCTTCTTAGAAGGGGCACGTCGTTTCAGCTCTCGTCAAGCCCGCTGGGCACTATTCTTTTCACGGTTCAATTTCCTCATCTCCTTCATTCCTGGCTCCAAGAATCTGAAGGCGGATGCCCTGTCTCGACAGTTCCTTGCAGAGGACAAGTCTGAAGAGCAGCTAGAGACGATAATTCCCTCTAGATGTATTCTGTCCGCCAACTCCTTTGACATCATGGACAAGATTCAATCCGAGCAATCACAGGCTCCGATGGGGTTCAAGGTTCCGGAGGGAAGACTCTACACAGCACCCCAACACCGCAAGAGAGTTCTCGAGTGGTGCCATTCCTCTAAATCGGCAGGACATCCAGGGATACGGAAAACCAACGAGCTTGTTCAACGTAGCTTCTGGTGGCCAGAGAGGGCTAAGGATGTGGAGGAGTTTGTAAAAGCGTGTGGCACATGTGCTCGCAACAAAGTACCCCGGTCAGACTGGCAGGCCTTCTCCTTCCTTTACCCATTCCAGACCGGCCCTGGAACCATATTTCTATGGACTTCATCGTAGAGCTCCCAAACTCCAAAGGGATGAATACGATTCTTGTGGTAATTGATCGTTTTTCCAAACAGACGCACCTTGTTCCTTTGAGGGGTCTTCCGAATTCCTCCAGGGTCGCGGATGTTTTCATTCAGGAAATTTTTCGTCTTCACGGAGTGCCTGCAACCATCGTCTCTGATCGGGGGTCCCAATTTGTGTCAAGATTTTGGCGAGCTTTTTCCCGAAAATTGGGTATTTCACTACAATTCTCCTCGGGATACCACCCACAGACCAATGGGCAGACGGAGAGGGCCAACCAAAACCTGGAACAATACCTCCGATGTTTTATAACCGATACACAGGATGACTGGGTGGATCTGCTTCCTTGGGCTGAGTTTGCTCTTAACTCCCTTCGCAATGACTCCACTCAGGAATCTCCCTTCTTCATAAAATGTGGCTTTCATCCTTCCCGTTTAACTTTCTCCTCTCTATCCTGAGGAGTACCAGCGGTTGACAAGCGCATCTCCCGGCTGAAAGACTTATGGACTAGGATCCAGGAGAACTTAAAGGTGGCCACAGGGAGACAGAAACTCCAGGCAGATCGCCTTCAACGCCAGGTTCCGGAGTACGCCCCAGGAGACAGGGTTTGGCTTTCTTCCAGGAATATCCGACTAAAGGTTCCTACCATGAAGCTAGCACCCAAGTTCCTTGGTCCCTTTCCCGTGGTCAGGAGGATTAATCCTGTGGCTTATCGCCTGCGCCTTCCACCCTCGATGAAGATGCCTTCAGTCTTCCATGTATCTTTGCTTAAACCAGCATTTCAGAGTCCTCGCTTTTCTAAGACAACTTCTCCTCCACTTCCTCTTCTGATCCAAGGTCAACAGGAGTACGAGGTTCAGTATATCCTGGATTCTAGGATTTCCAGAGGAGGAGTACAATACCTGGTCCACTGGAGGGGGTTCGGACCAGAAGAACGTTCATGGATTCCCCACCGGGATCTTCACGCACCTCGACTCGTCCAGGCTTTCCATCGTAAGAATCCCTCCAAGCCATGTCATGGACGCCCGGAGGCCGCCCCTGAAGGTGGGGGTACTGTCACGACCTGGGAGTCACGCAGCCCTCGGCGTGCTCCTCCCTTACCCGCGGTCCCGCCGGACTCTCCCACGCATCGTAGCGATCCTCCCTCCAGGACGCCGGTCGCCATCTTGCCTAGACGCGCGCGAGCACGCCAGCACTTCCTTTCTAGTGTCGGGTCTGGGCATGTGTCCGGTCACGCGCCCGCAGGGACGGCCACACGGGGGCGCGCCCAATAGAGGAGCGTCAGCCTCTTAAAGGCATATCTCCCATTTATAATGCTGCAATCAAATGCATCCGTTCGTCTACTCCCTCCTCCAGGAGTTCATCTGGACCTATCCCTGCCTCAGTCTGGCCCATTCACACACCCCCACCTTGCTACTCGGCCATTGGACCCTCTTGCCTATATACTGCTGCGGCACAGTTTATTCGAGCATTTGCCCGTTCTGTGCCGCAGCAGTAGCCTGGCGCGCGCCCGAGTGTGACGGGCGCGCGCCGAAGCAGCGGAAGAGCGCCCTCCGATCGGGGCGCTCTCCCTACCGCTGCCGGGTCCGCCGGGTCCCCCGGAACCCCCTGCCGCTGTCCCGCGATCGCGGGACACCAGGGCTCCCTCGGGGAGCCCCTGGACACGCGTGCAGGGGGCGCACGCTCCCGATGACGCGTGACCGCGCGTCTATGACGCGCGGCACGCCGAGGGGCGGCCACTAGCAAGCCGGGAGATTTCCCGGCTTGTGGTACCGACCACACTTCAATAAAGTGTGTCGGTAGTGTATACCCTGCAGCTTCATTAACTCATCGGCTGAGCATAGAACCAGTTGGTCTCATCACTCTCTGCCTCCCTAGTTCTGTCCTATCCTGTCTTGTTTTGCAGTCTTCCTCATGTACCGAACCGGCTTCCTCTACGACTACCCGCACCTCTGGCACCCCGTACTTGGCGAACAGCACCCTCTACCATCCGTACCTCTCCTGCCCCGACCCGGAACCCCGGACCACTCTACTCTCAAGACGTGCCCTCGTGGCTGTGGGTGGCGTTATATCCTATCCCACCTCAGCACCGCGGTCCCGCCTCATTTGTGGTGAGCTCGTCCTGACAGTCAGCAAATCAAAGGCAGTTGGCAAATAGGGTTGCCACCCATACATATCGTAGTAGTCAGGACCCCTCTTTCAAACGCTCCGTCAGCAATACATGTATTATATGCAAGATGAGAGAGAAGAAATATATCAATTAAAATCATGGATGTATCACACAAATGGTGAAAATGGAGGTTTGCCAAACTGCTCACCGCCTCCCTTGGGTATTTGGCTGGCTCCCACTGCTCGGTGTCTGAAATCAGAACTCCCCTCTTTGCACCCGTCAGGAAAGATGACGTCACGGCTGCAGGGCTGATGTGCTACAGATCGCCTCCAAGTCCAAAATAGGTCCACTCAATGCGTTTTGCCCAGCTAGCAAGAACTGTTGTCGGCTTTGTCAGGAGTCTGTGTAATGGTATACAGATGGCTCTTATATACCCTTTGCATGTGCTCAATCAAATAAATAATCAATTAAACAATTAAACAATCTAATCAGCTCTTATTGCACTCGGGATAAGTCTGGATACAAACTTAGGACATCTTGTATCTTTAAAAATTTAATGTAATGTAATCACTCATGATTTAAATAACAATACAATGCAATCCCCTTATTGGGCAATGTAGGTTATGAAATGTCATTGATCGATTACATTTGATAAATGATGAATGAGGTCATCACCTTAGCTTAGTGTAATAATTGTTTATTTTCGGGGGCAATTGTCTGCACAATACATGTTCAGATATTATTCTATATATAGCATAAAGCCTCTAAAAATGGAGATTGGGTGAGGAGCTGATTTTAGGAAACAGGGGACAATGGGTGTATCAAAAATCTAATACAATATATGTATATAGGCTAATCACATTATATTCAGGGACATCGCAAATAGGTTTGTGTGAAAAAATATTTTTTCGTTTGTAAGTGTCTCATTTTCAATAAGATGTTAGAGGTGGAAATGGGTATAAGTTTGTTCTACATCTTACAATACAAGTTTGTTCTACATCTTACAATACATGCCCACTCAAGGATAAACTAATATATTCTGAGAACATTAGAAACGTGTGAAGTCTTTAATATTGAAACTTTTATGACTTGCAGGACAGACCATGTAGTTTATCTGCTGGAATGTTCCTGCAAGTTACAATACATAGGAAAAACTACTAGACCTATAAGAACTAGGATTATTGAGCACCTGAGTGGCATTAAGAAAAAACTAATAAAGCACAGCATACCAAAGCATTTCACAGAATTTCATGGTGGAGCACCGAATTGTCTGCATTTTAAGGCCATTGAACATGTGTTACCACACTGGAGGGGAGGTGATAGGGGATCAGAGTTACTCAAAAGGGAAACTTTTTGGATCCACCGCCTTAAGACGCTCACTCCAAGGCGTTTAAATGCTGAGATAGATCTCGCACCATTTTTGAGATAAACATATGATCCTTGTTCTAACTGAATTTCATCTTTTTCCCTTGTTTTCCCTCGCTTCTCATATCTCTCTTGCCTTCCAGATCAATACATTTGGCACCCTGTTTCGTGTGCTCTATATAATTCGAGTGATATGTTTTTGTCCATTATATCAACACGCTTATCTTTCTGATTTTATCATACAAGATAGTGTAAGATGTTTATATTCCATGTAAATGAAATGTCATTATAGCGGTTTTCATTTTATAACATCTGCTCATTTTTAGGGTAGGTACATTCCAGTCCCTCCCTCCTGTACGGTTCTAATGTTCTCAGAATATATTAGTTTATCTTTGAACGGGCATGTACACAGGCGGCACACTTTATTTGAGTGCGGCTCATTCCGCAAGCCGGGATATGTCCCGGCTTGCGAGCCGCACTCCCTCAGCATGCCGCGCATCACCGATGCGCGGTCACGCGTCATCGGGTGCCTGTGCCGCCTGTACGCGTGCCCAGGGCTCCCCGAGGGAGCCCTGGTGTCGCGCGGATGTATATAGGCTAATCACATTATATTCAGGGACATCGCAAATAGGTTTGTGTGAAAAAATATTTTTTCGTTTGTAAGTGTCTCATTTTCAATAAGATGTTAGAGGTGGAAATGGGTATAAGTTTGTTCCACATCTTACAATACAAGTTTGTTCTACATCTTACAATACTGCTGCGGCCGAGTTTATTCGAGCATTTGCCCGTTCTCGGCCGCAGCAGTAACCTGGCGCGCGCCGGAGGGTGCCGGGCGCGCGCCGAAGCCTCGGAGGAGAGGCCCGCCGATCGGGGATCCCCCTCTCCTCACCGGGTCCGCCGGGTCCCCCGGAACGTCCCGCCGCCGTCCTCACATCCGCGCGACACCAGGGCTCCCTCGGGGAGCCCTGGGCACGCGTACAGGCGGCACAGGCACCCGATGACGCGTGACCGCGCATCGGTGATGCGCGGCATGCTGAGGGAGTGCGGCTCGCAAGCCGGGACATATCCCGGCTTGCGGAATGAGCCGCACTCAAATAAAGTGTGCCGCCTGTGTACATGCCCGTTCAAAGATAAACTAATATATTCTGAGAACATTAGAACCGTACAGGAGGGAGGGACTGGAATGTACCTACCCTAAAAATGAGCAGATGCTATAAAATGAAAACCGCTATAATGACATTTCATTTACATGGAATATAAACATCTTACACTATCTTGTATGATAAAATCAGAAAGATAAGCGTGTTGATATAATGGACAAAAACATATCACTCAAATTATATAGAGCACACGAAACAGGGTGCCAAATGTATTGATCTGGAAGGCAAGAGAGATATGAGAAGCGAGGGAAAACAAGGGAAAAAGATGAAATTCAGTTAGAACAAGGATCATATGTTTATCTCAAAAATGGTGCAAGATCTATCTCAGCATTTAAACGCCTTGGAGTGAGCGTCTTAAGGCGGTGGATCCAAAAAGTTTCCCTTTTGAGTAACTCTGATCCCCTATCACCTCCCCTCCAGTGTGGTAACACATGTTCAATGGCCTTAAAATGCAGACAATTCGGTGCTCCACCATGAAATTCTGTGAAATGCTTTGGTATGCTGTGCTTTATTAGTTTTTTCTTAATGCCACTCAGGTGCTCAATAATCCTAGTTCTTATAGGTCTAGTAGTTTTTCCTATGTATTGTAACTTGCAGGAACATTCCAGCAGATAAACTACATGGTCTGTCCTGCAAGTCATAAAAGTTTCAATATTAAAGACTTCACACGTTTCTAATGTTCTCAGAATATATTAGTTTATCCTTGAGTGGGCATGTATTGTAAGATGTAGAACAAACTTGTATTGAAAGATGTAGAACAAACTTATACCCATTTCCACCTCTAACATCTTATTGAAAATGAGACACTTACAAACGAAAAAATATTTTTTCACACAAACCTATTTGCGATGTCCCTGAATATAATGTGATTAGCCTATATACATATATTGTATTAGATTTTTGATACACCCATTGTCCCCTGTTTCCTAAAATCAGCTCCTCACCCAATCTCCATTTTTAGAGGCTTTATGCTATATATAGAATAATATCTGAACATGTATTGTGCAGACAATTGCCCCCGAAAATAAACAATTATTACACTAAGCTAAGGTGATGACCTCATTCATCATTTATCAAATGTAATCGATCAATGACATTTCATAACCTACATTGCCCAATAAGGGGATTGCATTGTATTGTTATTTAAATCATGAGTGATTACCCTCTGTTGGATGTGTTGCAAAAAGTAGTAAGGATGAGATAAAAAAAAATAGATTATCTCACCAAGATGAATTTATGTTAATTAAAATTTGGCTGATGTTTCTGAACCCCACAAAACTGTATATATATCTGATACAATTTCATTGGATTTTTATATATATTTTCATATATGGAGTTCCCTATTATATAGACTGTACAAGGATAAGTCACTTAAATCAATACCATACTATGTCACGGTGGTGACAGGATTCACCAATTCAAAATATAATTGTATAATGACTTTCTACAACCTATGTCGCCCAACAGGGGGACTGCATTGTATTGTATCATATATGATTACTCTCTTTTGGATGCGTAGCATCAAATACACTGTGTGAATTATTATGTATGTTCCTCCATGTGTCAGAATCATTGATTATGTCTCATTCAGAGTTATGTATAAATTTTTAAAGATACAAGATGTCCTATGTTTGTATCCAGACTTATCCCGAGTGCCATAAGAGCTGATTAGATTGTTTAATTGATTATTTATTTGATTGAGCACATGCAAAGGGTATATAAGAGCCATCTGTATACCATTACACACACTCCTGACGAAGCTGACAACAGTTCTTGCTAGCTGGGCGAAACGCGTTGAGTGGACCTATTTTGGACTTGGAGGCGATCCGTAGCACACCAGCCGTGCAGCCGTGACGTCATCTTTCCTGACGGGCGCAGAGAGGGGAGTTCTGATTTCAGACACCGAGCAGTGGGAGCCAGCCAAATACCCAAGGGAGGCGGTGAGCAGTTCGGAAAACCTCCATTTTCACCATTTGTGTGATACATGCATGATTTTTATTGATATATTTCTTCTCTCTCATCTTGCATATAATACATGTATTGCTGACGGAGCGTTTGAAAAAGGGGTCCTGACTACTACGATCTGTATGGGTTGCAACCCTATTTGCCAACTGCCTTTGATTTGCTGACGTCCTGTGAGTAGATTAACCACATGAGCCAAGACACATTCTGAAATTCCATTGAATTCATTACGTCTGCACTTATTTGTGTACCATTTGGTTTCTTTTCCCAATATGCTCCCCCTGGATTGTTTGAGATACTGCTTTAACCGTTGGAACCTGTGATACAGGTCCCACCAGAGGGTTTGAGCTGGGTGTTTAAAAACATCATCTTTTTCATCACATTAACACTTTTATTTATATTTTATCACAGTTTCTTTTAAGTTGTTTGCGCCTTTATCACTTTTTTCACAATATACTGTTGTTTTTTGGGTGAGTGGGCAGCACGCTTACACTATGGATATTTGCACAAACAATGTGAATGTGTTTTCCAAAAGATTACAAAGAAAGATTAATTTTGATAAAGTAGTAGATGAGGAAGAAATTCCAAATGATGAGAATGTAGAGAATTTGATCACTAATGAATTCACGAAATTAGAGAAATTGATGATTAGAGACACAAAGAAGTGTAGTGTTTTTACAGCAATATAAGGATTGTGATATAATCCCTAGAGGGTTAAGAGTGCTCAAGAAGCCATCATTTGATTTAGAGGATGAGGCATTTCTGGCCAGTTGGAATGAATTGTTAGACAGGTGCTCCCATGGGTTAATTGACTTAGTCATCAAATAACAGAAAGCTCATCTTAAACAATTAGACGAAGAAATAAATGAAATAAAAGAAAAATTAACCCCTTTTGAAAACACTAAAGAATTTAAAGAGAAAGATACACTGTTACAAAAGAAACTAGAAACTTTAGAAAGAGACACAGATAACAATAAAACTCAGAAACTACGTAGAGATGAGGAAGACTACAGAAAGGGAGAACAAAGAAGTTGGAACAAAAATAGGACTTTTAAGAAATATTACAAAAATTACTATAGAAAGAACACACATGGAGAGAGACATACTAATTATGACAAAAAAATCACATGGTGAGGTAGGAAGGGAGGAGAGACGTGATTACCAGTATAAGGATAGAATGGCTAGGGAAAATCCCCATTCACCTAGAAAAGAACCATATAGAGGTAATGATAGAGCTAATTATACCCCCATAAACCAAACAAAAAAAGACAATAGAGAGGAAGATAGGACACGGAAACAACAGAGTAGGACCAATTCACTAGACTCAAGAGAGAGAAAAGATAATAAAGAAAAGAAAGACCTGAAAAAACAAAACAGCACAGATTCTTCTTCTTTTTTAGGGGAGGGCCCTTCAACTTTGTGGGATCCAAACCACAAACAGCAACCACCAATAGAGAAGGGACCAAGTGGCAACTCCAAAAGAGGAAGACTCTCAGAGGAATGAGGGGTAGAATAAAACACAAGGGACTCCAAAAGGAGTGCCAAGTAAACACTGAGAATGTCTTCAACCTTATCAAGATAACCCTATCAGAAACACAGAAAAGTGTATTATCTAAAGGTCTATCGTTTGCACCTATGAAGGGACACAGCAGTTTTGATCTTTAGATATGGACACACAAATCCAAAGGGGGGGGTGTAGATCCCCAATGGAGCAAGAAACCCAGGGCTGCACTCATGAGAAAAATAAATGTGGACTATACAATATACTCTGGGTCAATAGCCCTGTGCTACGCAACGCAAAACAAAAAAGTTTTATTTAAATACTAGGGAAAGGAAATACAGGGGGGTATAGGATAAGGAGAAGAAGTGGGTTAAAATTAGGGTAGGTGGTGACCAGGGTGAGGAGATTCTCATATACCAGGTATGTTGGATGCATACATTCTTGTATAGTATACATAAAACTAATGAAAATGCCTGATACAAGTCTCAAATAGCCAGAAGAGCCCAGCGGTGTATACTTGAAGGTAGCTACAATCAGCTATATTGTCCTTATTGTTACTAGGTTCCTAGTTTGACACAATTGAGCATAATCAAGCTCCGGTGTACCGAGCCATCTAGCAGCCACGCTGCAGACCGGGTAGTATTAGACACTGTCTCTGATTACATGCATGTTTTATGCTGACTGTATGACCCAACGTGTAGTGAGAGAGCACTAGGAGGGTGTATACAAATGGCTCCCTATTAAGAGGAGTGGCGGCAGATTTATATGCATCACGTTAACACCAGATTTGTTTCTTTGTATATTTTATGCAGAGATACATGTCCTTTGTGCTCTTTTGTGTCAAGCTACGTTACATGATCCAACATGTAGTGAGAGAGCACTAGGAGGGTATATATAAACGGCTCCTTACCAAGAGGACTAGTGGCATATTTGCATGCGTCACGTTAACACCAGTGTTGTTCCTTTGTATACTGATGCAGAGATACATGTACTTTGTGCTCATTTGTGTCAAGTTAAGAAATGAGGAACAACAAGGAGATTGTATATTGATACAGACATATATGTTGATTATGCTCAATTGTGTAGTCCAAAAAATGCTCTATAATAATGATCAAATAGTGTAGTCCAAATAATGACGACAATGTCCAATGGAAGGAAATCCAATCTTAGACTGCAGGCTCCACAGCAACGAATTACATGTATGATGCAAGGGAGAGAGAGAGAAAAATCATAGTGCAACAGAGTATTACCTGAACAAAAAACACAAAAGACAAGACAAACATAAGACAATGACAAGTAGGCTGACAAATATTAAAAGAGTAATTTAATAAACAACAATAAGATGGCCTGGAGCAGATAACGGATCCGGTGTGTCAAACCGGAATCCTACTTACAAGACGTCCAAACAATACAGGCAGGGATATGCTGTGTGTGTAATCCGGCGGCAGCTACTGATGGTCACGTGGCAATCGGGGGAGACTCCAAACACTTCCCTAGTTCTGCATCACCATATGCATCACCATGGGCTGGTTCTCCTGATGCTGTCCGTCGCTCCGTTACCGGAAACACGTCACTGAGGGCGGGACAAATCGCCGAAACTCCCTTCTCCTGCTTCTGTACTTTGTCACGCTCTAGTATTACTCTGCTCTGCTCAAGGCAATCACTCTCACAAACTGCCCAACGCGTTTCGTGCGCATGCGCACTTCTTCCGGGGATGTTGAACACAGTCCAAGAATGCTTTAAGTACTGACAGCATGAACACCATTGGCTAAAGACTAAACCATTTGAATGAACCTGTATAAACCTTAATTGGTTAGAACCCCTGTCAGTCATGTTCTGTGTTTAAATGCAGCCTAACTAACATACAAAAACGTAAACAAAAACACAAACACTAACACATGCTACTCTACTTGCAATAAGATAACAAATGTAATCATATATTAACACTTATTGCTCTCATATCAGTGAGTCACAAAACATACAGATGAAATATATTATAATATATGCATGAAGTCACTTAAATATGACTGCTAATGATGGATGGAAATCTAATGACATATGTATTGTAAAAAAGAATGTAACAAATGGTTAAAAAATAAATATATTCAAAATATGTCAAATTTGAATATTAATTCAAAGAATATAAAATATTAAAATTTTCCGAAAAGTATTCATTTTAAAACATTATTTTATTTTAAAAAGACGCCTAGATCAAAATCAATATTAAGCCCATTAGGAGAGAGGGTCTTCAACTCGTAGATCCAGTAGGCTTCGCGCCTAATGATCTGATTGAGTTGATTTCCCCCCCTCCAACTGGCCTGCACAGTTTCTATAGCCTGGCATCTTAGTCCAACTGAATTTTGGTTATGATGGATGCTAAAATGATGAGAAACACTATGTGTGGTTAAACCTCGCTTGATATAATAAATATGTTCATATACCCTTCTTTGGTAGCACCTACCTGTCCTGCCTACATATTGTAGGCCGCAGGGGCACTGTAATAGGTATATCACAAAGGTAGAGTGACAGTTTATGAATGTTTTGATAATATTCATATTCATACAGTATATATTTTGGAGGTAACGTTTGATGTAAAAGTCTTAGTGTTAAAGCTAAATGTGCAAGCTGTGCAATGGGTACACTTAAAAAAGCCCTTACTAGTAGTGGCTACTTTTGATATAGAATGATCGAGAGGGCAACTCGGAGCCAATCGGGTTTGCATATTTGAGGCTTTGGTAAAGATAATATTAGGTCTATCTGGAAGACATTGTGCTAATGTATTATCACACAGAAGGATTGGCCAATGTTTATTTAAAATCTGGCGGATCTTCGGTGCCATCTCGTTATATTGAGTAACAAAAGCCACCCCACAGTTCTGCTCTATATTTTTCTGTGGATTTTTATTCTTATATTCCAAGAGGGTATCCCTCTCAATTTCATCCACCTGAAGAGACGCCTCCTCAAGAAGACTCTCAGGGTATTTTCGATCACGGAATTTATCTTTAAGCTCATCAGCCTGGATTGCAAACTCCTCTGGGTTTGAGCAGTTGTGCTTCAGGCGGATGAGCTGTCCCTTTGGAATATTACGAATCCAGCCAGGATTGTGCTGGCTGTCAGCCCTAAGGTAGTTGTTGGCCTGAACTGATTTAAAATATGTCTTGGTTTCTATTTGGTTGTTACTTATATAAATAATCAGGTCCAAAACTCTATGTGATCCTTATGGTGATTAAAAGTGAATGAAAGATCCCTATTGTTGCAATTTAAATAATTAAAAAACGATTCTAGCTGTTCCTGGCTACCAGACCAAACAAATATAACGTCATCTATGAAACGGCGCCAGAGCACCAGGTGTGCCCCGAGGGGACAGTTGTTCCAAATGTAATCTTCTTCCCAACTGTCCATAAAAAGATTGGCATTAATCGGGGCAAACCTGGTACCCATCGCCGTTCCACAGATCTGTAAAAAGAAACGTGAATTAAATTGAAAATAATTATGTGTTAAAATAAAATTAATACTATCTAATAAAAATGTTTTGCGTGCTGGAGAAATAGTGGAGTCTGATTCTAACTTACGTGATACAGCCTGACAACCATGGTGAATAGTAGTATACAGAGAGGTCACATCTGCAGTTACCCATGTATACTCAGGCTTCCATTCCAGATCTCTCAATATCTGCAGAATGTGCGTTGTATCACGCAAGTAGGACCTGACCTGATGGACCAAAGGTTGAAGGTGATGATCTATAAATAATGACAAATTAGAAGTGAGTGATGCTATACCTGAAATGATAGGTCTACCAGGGGGCTGTGTAATGCTTATATGTATTTTAGGGATGACACAAAAAATGGGTGTACGTGAAAACTGTGTGTTCAAAAACTCTGATTATTGCTGGGATATTGCTCCCTCCTCAAGGCCTTTATTTAACATAGTTTTGAGTTCAATCTCAAACCGGCCTAAGGGATTAGTCACAAGTGGGAGGTAAGTGGCTGTATCTCCAAGTAATCTCATTGATTCTTGTAAATAGTATTGAGTATCCATCACCACTATACCCCCCCTTTGTCAGCAGGTTTTATAACGATCGATTTATTGTCTTCCAGTTGTTGTAATGCTGTTTTTTCTTGTATATTCAGATTGTCTCTATGGATTTTATATACTCTACTAGACTCCTCCAATTCTCTGGTGACTATTTCAACAAATGAGTTAACCAAATGGCCTTGTGCAAATTTAGGATAAAAAGTGGACTTGGGTTTAAAAAAATATTTGATTGAATATTACTAGGCTCAATGTCATTAGATTTCTGATCCATCTGGTTAGAAATAGCATCCTTCATAAAATATTTCTTAAGTGTTAATTTACGTGCAAATTTATGGACATCAATATGAAGATTAAAACTGTTCGGACCACGTATTGGTGCAAATGTGAAGCCCTTACCTAGCACTCTTTTCTCGACACAGGTAAGTGTATGTTGACTTATATTAAAGATGTTCTGATAGGTCTTATTATTCACTAACCTATTTCTATTAACACCTCCTCTTCTTCCCCGGTGCGTTTTTTCTTTGTTTGTGGTTCATGGGGGGCTGAGGTTCTATATGCGATTTTATTATTTTTACCTGTGGAAAGATGTGCTCCAGTTCCTTTCGCCATTCTAAAAAATAAAAACTCGTTTTAACTCCCTGCGTAGGTAATGGGGTGAATGATACACTATCAGGTTCGCTCTCAGACTTTATTTCTGATAGCACATGATATTTGTTATTGGCAAGGATAGCTTCATGTTTAGATGCTACCTGCGCATCATATATCTCTTTGGCTTGTTTTTGTTTTATATACTGATTTGTATCATGTTGGGGTAATAACCTTTGTGGTTGAGGAATTGGAACTGGGATAGGTATAAGGGGAAGTGTGTGTGGTTTTCTAGACCTATTATTATTATTGCTAGAAATAGGATGGCTCTTCAATTGGAAAAATCCCTAGTTGCAGAGAGTAGACAGTGGTGGGAGGTAACTACCCTAAGTAAATACTTGGAATCCCACGAGGACTTAGAGTCCAGAAAGTGCCAACAGTAGATACACAGAATCTACCATTCATGCAGGAATGGAATGATATTCTGGATCAGTGTTCTTTTTCACTGATGAAATTGCTGATACATCAACGTAAAAAGACACTGATCCAGTTAGACGATGAAATTGAAGATTTAAAAATACAACTTGACCCTTTTTTAAATAATAAAGAACTTCAAGACATGGAACCTACAGTCAAAAAGAGACTAGACCAGATTGAACTGGAAATAGTAGGTACCAAACAGAGCAAGTTCTTTAGGGACAAGAATGACTATGATACTGGTCGCCAGAGAACCTGGAATAAAAATAGCAAAGATGATCAGGTAAAAAAACCAGAATATCATAACAGCAATCAATATGTGGGGACCAAACGAAGTAGGACAGAGAAGAGCCATCCTATTTCTAGCAATAATAATAATAGGTCTAGAAAACCACACACACTTCCCCTTATACCTATCCCAGTTCCAATTCCTCAACCAAATAGAAACCAAGACATATTTTAAATCAGTTCAGGCCAACAACTACCTTAGGGCTGACAGCCAGCACAATCCTGGCTGGATTCGTAATATTCCAAAGGGACAGCTCATCCGCCTGAAGCGCAACTGCTCGTTCCCAGAGGAGTTTGCAATTCAGGCTGATGAGCTATTCACACCATCCTTTTTCTTGTGTGAAATGGGAGAAACACTTTTTACTAGCAACATGTGATGTTGCATCACTCTATACGATCATCGAACACTCAAAGGGATGTGAAGCAATTAGGCGGATTCTACAGGAAGATGAACGCTTACCCAATGCACAGACTGAATTTATCATCGAGAGCATTAGATTCATATTAGAACATAATTATTTTTGGTATTCACAAACTTTTTATTTACAGAAATGTGGGACGGCGATGGGGACGAGATTCGCGCCAAGCTACACCAATCTGTTTGTAGCAGTTTGGGAAAAAGATAACATCTGGTCAGAAGGAGAGCTTGGTGCGGATCTTGTCCTCTATCGCCGCTACATTGATGATATATTCTTTATTTGGAGGGGAGAGAGGACACCCTAATAGCGTTTTTGGACAAAATGAATGTCAACACTCATAATTTGAAATTCACCAGTGAATGGAGCAATAAACAAATCAATTTCTTAGATTTAATTATCTACATTGAAAATGAGACAATCAAGACAAAAACATACTTCAAAGACATAGATAAAAACAATTTTATTAGAAGAGATAGTTGCCATCTACCTAGGTGGATGGACAACGTGACATCAAGTCAATTCCCACGAATAAGGAGAAACTGTACCAATAAAGACCAATTCGATATACAATCTGAAAAAATCCAAGATAGATTTCTGGAAAAGAAATACAAAAGGGAGATAATTAATACAGCAAAGGAGAAGGCAGACAAACTTCAGAGAAGTGATTTACTAATACCTAAACAAAAAGACACGAATAAAAGCAATAAGTTTGATTTTGCGTTCCTGACTAGATACAGTAGAGAAGCAGGGAAAATTAGGAGTATAATTACCAAACATTGGGACATCCTTAAAAACGACCCAGTTCTTGGCCCTAACATTCCAGAAAGACCAAATGTGATTTTCAGAAAAGCCAGCAATCTTAAGAACAAGTTAGCCCCCAGTGCGCTTAGGGAAATCAAATCCAGTGATAATGCATGGCTAAACAAAAAAGGTTTTTTTGGTTGTACAAGCTGCAAGGCATGTCGGTTCAAGTCATCAAATTCAACAAAATTTGGTTCTAATGTCACAGGTGAAGTCTTTGATATTGAAACTTTTATGACTTGCAGGACAGACCATGTAGTTTATCTGCTGGAATGTTCCTGCAAGTTACAATACATAGGAAAAACTACTAGACCTATAAGATCTAGGATTATTGAGCACCTGAGTGGTATTAAGAGAAAACTAATAACTCACAGCATACCAAAGCATTTCACAGAATTTCATGGTGGAGAACCGACTTGTCTGCATTTTATTGCCATTGAACATGTGTTACCACACTGGAGGGGAGGTGATAGGGGATCAGAGTTACTCAAAAGGGAAACCTTTTGGATCCACCGCCTTAAGACGCTCACTCCAAGGGGTTTAAATGCTGAGATAGATCTTGCACCATTTTTGAGATAAACATATGTTCCTTGTTCTAACTGAATTTCATCTTTTTCCCTTGTTTTCCCTCGCTTCTCATATCTCTCTTGCCTTCCAGATCAATACATTTGGCACCCTGTTTCGTGTGCTCTATATAATTCGAGTGATATGTTTTTGTCCATTATATCAACACGCTTATCTTTCTGATTTTATCATACAAGATAGTGTAAGATGTTTATATTCCATGTAAATGAAATGTCATTAGAGCGGTTTTTATTTTATAGCATCTGCTCATTTTTAGGGTAGGTACATTCCAGTCCCTCCCTCCTGTATGGTTCTAATGTTCTCAGAATATATTAGTTTATCCTTGAGCGGGCATGTATTGTAAGATGTAGAACAAACTTGTATTGTAAGATGTGGAACAAACTTATACCCATATCAACCTCTAACATCTTATTGAAAATGAGACACTTACAAACGGAAAAATATTTTTTCACACAAACCTATTTGCGATGTCCCTGAATATAATGTGATTAGCCTATATACATATATTGTATTAGATTTTTGATACACCCATTGTCCCCTGTTTCCTAAAATCAGCTCCTCGCCCAATCTCCATTTTTAGATGCTTTATGCTATATATAGAATGATATCTGAACATGTATTGTGCAGACAATTGCCCCCAAAAATAAAGAATTATTACACTAAGCTAAGGTGATGACCTCATTCATCATTTATCAAATGTAATCGATCAATGACATTTCATAACCTACATTGCCCAATAAGGGGATTGCATTGTATTTTTATTTAAATCATGAGTGATTACCCTCTGTTGGATGTGTTGCAACAAGTAGTAAGGATGAGATAAAAACAAATAGATAATCTCACCAAGATGAATTTATGTTAATTAAAATTTGGCTGATGTTTCTGAACCCCACAAAACTGTATATATCTGATACAATTTCATTGGATTTTTATATATTTTTTCATATATGGAGTTCCCTATTATATATAGACTGTACAAGGATAAGTCCCTTAATTCAATACCATACTATGTCACGGTGGTGACAGGATTCACCAATTCAAGCCAGCCAAATACCCAAGGGAGGCGGTGAGCAGTTCGGCAAACCTCCATTTTCACCATTTGTGTGATACATGCATGATTTTTATTGATATATTACTTCTCTCTCATCTTGCATATAATACATGTATTGCTGACGGAGCGTTTGAAAGAGGGGTCCTGACTACTACGATCTGTATGGGTGGCAACCCTATTTGCCAACTGCCTTTGATTTGCTGACGTCCTGTGAGTAGATTAACCACATGAGCCAAGACACATTCTGAAATTCCATTGAATTCATTACGCATGCACTTATTTGTGTACCATTTGTTTTCTTTTCCCCATATGCTCCCCCTGGATTGTTTGAGATACTGCACCCCACAAGTATGCCGTGTTACTTTTTAAGCACCATGTGTCCTACTTGTTGTACTGCAAATGGGCCTTCAAAGTGAACTACGAAGGAAATCGCCTAAAAAAGGCGCTTCATGACAATTTAAGAAAGACCATTCTGGATGAATTGCGGCGCTATTTTTCAATAGCAGATCCTGTAATGAAAGGCGTTCGTGACTGCATTAATGGTGTTTTGCGCTATGCAAGGCATCGTCAATGGAAGGGCAATCTGGTGGGATACGCATTTGAGTGAGTGTTCAAGTGTTGAAAATGTTTTGTAAATGTTTTGTTCCAATCCCCGAGGGCCGCAAACAGGCCCGGTTTTCAAAGGTTACCCTGAAAACCGGCCTATTTGCTGCCCTCGAGGACTGTAGTGGTGCAGGCCTGACTGACTGTTCTGCACACATCTCACTGTAAATGTTTTGACCTGCTGTACTTAAATAAGGGAGATGTTTTGTTTTGTATATTTTATGAATAAAGATTTTTTTTAATAACAGGTAAGACCATATTGTTGTGCTGTACTGTACATGTTTTGACCTGCTGTACTTAAATAAAGAAGATGTTGTGTGTTTTAACTTGTATTAATAAATAAATGTTTTTATACACTGTACACAAGACCTGCACAATTCCAGTTCCCGAGGGCCGCAAACAGGCCCGGTTTTCAAGGTTGTCTTGGAAACCGGGCCTGTTTGCGGCCCTCGAGGACTGGAGTTGTGCAGGCCTGACTGACTGCTGTAAATGTTTGACCTGCTGTACTTAAATAAAGGAGATGTTTTGTTTTATATATTTTATGAATAAAGATTTTTTTTAATAACAGGTGCTGTAAATGTTTTTACTTTCTGTACATAAATGTTTTCACTAGCAGTAAACCATACACCTGTTGATGTTTTGAATTGCTGTGCACTTAAAATGTTTTTACATTGTACAGTGTTTGTAAATAAATGTTTTTGTACTTACTCCACCAATAAATGAACATGTTGATTTGTTTTAAATTGTTCCATTGGCTCCTTTGATACTGTACAAGACTATTAAAAAAAATAGAAGACACATACTGTACTGTACAGGACTGTATGTACTGGTACTGTATAGAAGACACATACTGTATGTACTGTAATACATGTAGAATAAATGCATACTTTATTTTTTCGGGTTTATTACACAGTATACTGTATATAAAAATGTATTGTATACTGTACGGTTGGAAAACATCAGCATACTGTTTCAGGTATTCTATCCTAGTCAATAACAACGGCCACTAAACTGTAGACTCCGGTACGTGGTTTTTTAAATCCGATTCAGCAATGTGCAGGCATTGTTACACATGGCGATATTATCCATCGAAATCCCTTCATTAGCTGTTTTCTTTTCTGAGGAAAAACAACAAGAAAAGTTTTACTGTAATGGTCAGTCCCCTAAAGAAGTTCCCAGTCAGTCCAACCAATAATTTTCTCGGGGGGGCGTCTCCTGTTCACATGCGCATGCGCCTACCGTCGATGTAATGACACGCATATGCATTTCAAGAAGGTTACAATGCGCATGCGCCTGGCGTTTCACCAATTGTCCAGTATCTGTAGTACAGTACTGTAGAAGCCGCTCAGCCAATGATATTGCTTACAGGAGAATCGCTTGACTTTTGAATCGCACCGATATTGATATTTTCAAAATAAAAAATACGGCAACATTACTCACCATAGAATTTCCCAATCAGCTGGCGCTGGCGCAGGGCCACTGCCAGTCCAGTATTCTTGATCATACACATTGACAGTTGGCAGCGGGACTACTACACCTGTAGTCATCTGATGAGGCTGGAAATCGCTTAGGTACATGCAAGCTTGCTCGAAACTGCACGCGAAATCCGACTAAGGCTGCAGGTATCCGTGCGTGGACTGACAGCAATGGTTGTCACTGACGGTGGGACAGTTATTGGAAGCCGGTGCTGGTGCTGGTGCATTGCTTGCCAGCGACTGTCGTTTCTTAGTTGGTTTTAACACGACCTTTTGCCTTTTGCCTTCTGCATGATCATAGATACAGGAAAAAGCCGGTGATACACACCAATACCCTCCAATAAATTCGGGATCAATACGATAAAAACATGGATCGCTACATAACCTTTTCCTTATTGCACGCTTCCACACATGGGGAGCTGGCGAAAATTTGTAAAAGTCATAGTTTTCGATAAAATACTGATAAATTTGAACAACTGTTGCCATCTTATCATCTGTTGCATTAATCGCGGCCCATATCAAATACGCCTAAGTTCTGTCGGGTTTTTGGAAAACGGGCTGCACTTGAACACTCATGGTGGCGGGTCTCTGGAGAATAACAGAAACTGGTCTTTGTCTTTCTTTAATAAGAAAAACCTAAATTGACACATTATTGTAACCTCTTCCTTCAGTCCCAAGGCCAATTTACAATAGACCACTGTGGTATATTTTTTAAACGAAACACCTGCAAATCGACACATTACTGAAGCGCATAAATATCTGCCATCTGGCGGACACGCGAAGAATTGCAACCTATTAAATCCGAACCATTCTCAATAAACGCATGAACTGCGCGTCAACCGCGCATGACCCGCACATGACCGTGGCTGAGAACGCAACATGAATGCTGCATGCACCTGGTGAAGTGTGTCACATTCGGAAAAAAATCCAGGAAAAATGCGGTGATGTTTTAGAATAAACGGGGCCGCAGCAGTATGTGAAAGTGAAATGAAGCATATGCTTTTGTGATTTAGTGCAATTAAAAGCTGTCCAAAGCCAGTATCAGAGTTCCCTTATTATAAAGGTAAACTGTGGGTGCATAAATACCCTAGTGTGAAATATTAAAATTTACACATATCTCTTCTTTTTGTCAGCCATAAACACTCACCTGCTCTTCAGTGGAGGGTGATGTGTATAGACTGACAATGCTGCTGTTCAGTGAGAGATTGCAGGGCGAACTGCAGTTCATGTACAGGTACAGGGTTCTGAGTGAGGAAAGAGTTTAGTTCTCTTATAGTGAGTAACTAACATGTATTAGTTAGAGCTTCAAAGGGAGTTATGTCCTTTTGTTTTATGTATCCTTGTGTTTCCTTGTAAATAAACCCTGTTAAGTGAATTCTATCTTTCCTGCCTTTAATATGGGACAAAAGACCCTGCAGTGTGACCGAGACATCACAATTGGTGGAGAATACGGCCAGGCTAAAAGGCAGTGGGTATTGAAAAACTATGGAGGAATTTATGAACATTTTACAGCAGAGCCAAGCAGAAATTGCTGCTGCCTTATTGCAGGGGTTGCAGCAATTTGCAAAGACACAAGATGAGCTGTCAAAATCCCATAATGAGAATTTGCAGCAATTTTCAAAGATACAAGCTGAGAATGCTGCAACACTTACAAAAGCACAGATAGAGAGTACTGCATTGTTTGTACAACAGATGGTGTTGTCTGTACACCAGAACCTGAAGGAAGAGTAAAACCAGGTGACCCTTCTCCTACACCAGGAGCTGCAAAAGTTGGGAGAGAGAATTACCTCCCAGACTAGTGGAACCCCACAGGTCGCTCGACAGATAAAATCTCACCTCATCCAGAAAATGACTATGGATGATGACGTTGAGGTGACCCTCTCTTCGAACGCGAAGGATGGCCAGCTGAGAAATGGACTGGGATACTTGCTCCCTTCCTGGTGGGTGACTCACAAAAAGCCTATTATGACTTGGAGCCAGAACAAGCTCAAAACAATGCCACCCTAAAGGCTAACATTCTGGCACATCTAGATACCGGCACCTCATACCGGAGCCTGTAACTCGGGAAGCAGAGGGTCTCCGGTACTGAAATTAATTTGGTTTACTTACAGAGACCCCCTGCTTCAATACGGTGTTATTAAAATAAAATGAAAGCAGCTTCATTACCTTAGCGGCTAGCCACTAAGGTAATGAATGGGTTAAGCCACAGTAACTGGTTTATTCGGGGTAGAGGGGGGTGGGTTTTTAATTTTGAAGGGGGTAGTTGCCCCAGGGTGGGTGGTTAAATCTACAGGGAAGATTTCTAGAGGGGTAAACCCCTTAATTACCTTAGCAGTAGTAACAGGGATATACCTAATACGTTAACATGGGTAGGATGTTGATCCAGAGAGTAATCTGATTGTCAATTCTTGGAGTGAAGAAGGAATTTATTTTCCCCTTTATAAGATATCATTGGGTGATATTTTACTGGGGGCTTTTGTTTGCCTTCCTCTGGATCAATATACTGTAAGTACGGTTATAGGATAAAGTATCTGTCATCTAAATTTAGCATAGGTTGAACTTGATGGATGTATGTCTTTTTTCAACCTTATCTACTATGTAACTATGTAACATGTCCCACTATCGATCGAGAGGCCTAACCCCCCACCCTGGGGCAACAACATTTATTAATTAAAAAAATTAATGCAGTTCAGCTCAGGAGACCCCCTGCTGTGTTATTGACATAAAGTCAAAGTTGTGTGATCACCTGTTAGATGCGTGTAGGGAGAGTGACTGATTCGTCTACTTTTACTGTGCACCTCTTACAGACTGTTTCAGCCCGGTAATATTCACACAGCACGAGTCCCATTCAGAAGCAGGGGTGCCTGCTGTGTTAATCCTGATGGGCCTTTACCCTGCCAAGCACTGTGCTGCGGACGGTCAACTCTTTGCTGTCTGTGCTCCACTATATGCTCTGCGTCAGCTGATAGAAACAAGTGACTGCATCAGTACAATTACCTAAAATAAAACAAGAAATAGATTACCTTAACTCTCCAATCACGCTTAAAGAAATAAGTGATTCCATCCAAAATCCAAGAAAATTTAAAGTCCCGGGTCCTGACGACCTGACACGAGATTATTTTAAATTATTAATAGAGGAGCTGGCAATACCCTTACAGCAGCTATTTCACAAAGTACTAGGAGAGGCACTTTTTGTGCATAAAAGCGAGATCAGAATTATTCACAAACAATGGAAAGACCCACTCAACATGAATCGTACAGGCCCGTCTCACTAATCAACAAAGACATCAACATTCTCACCAAAATGATGGTGGATACACCCAGATCAGCCAGGGTCCATCAACGGAAGATTTGCAGAAAAAAACATCGGAAAAGTAATTGCCATCATAGGGCCTCATGCAGAGAGCAGCGAATTTTAAAAATGGCGAATTTCATAAAAAGGAGCTTTTTTGGAGAGTTTTAATCTCCATATGCAGAAAAGTGCGAATTCTGCTATGTTTAACATGGATGCGTCTGGCGAGTTTAAATTGGCGAGATGCGCGCTTCGGAAACATGTAAAAACAAAATCGCGCCTTTTTTTTTCCCTTTGCAATGGCCGCGAGCGCCAGTTTTTTTTGGCGAGGCAAAACGGAGACAATCGCGCCATTTTATTGGCGCGAACAGCCGCTAGATGCCGTTCGCGCCTCTCTGCATACGGATATATTTTAAACTGGCGAGATTGCGGTTCTCGCCAGCCGCGAGGCGAGTTTTACAAATAGAAATGAAAAATTGGCGCGATTTTCGGAAATCTCCATTTTCTGCTGTTTTCTGCGCGATTATCTCCAAAAAATGGCGAATTTCGAAAATTCGCTGCTCTCTGCATAGGCCCCATAGTCTTTGTAAAAACACACAAGATCAGTAATACAGCCATGGTGGCCATCGACGCTGAAAACGCATTTGATAACATCTTATGGAAACATGCAATCTACACATTAGATACAGACAAAAACAGAAAAGCCAGCGCATCATACAAAATGACACAACATATAGTGCAATACCTCAGTGTTTATCTGCTCATGAAAGAAAGGGTCATTTAGTTAAACCCTTTGGCCAAAAGGTTATAAGCCTGCAGCCACTTCACGGCATGCCCAATGCAGGTCCTAACACTACCTGGCATAATTCTCATGCACCTCTCTTTTCTGCTGAGGGAGAAAGACCATACTGGGTCTGTGATACACAGGATCATGATAAAAACTGCTAATTGGAAAGTGGGACGGGGCGAGCTTCAGATACACATTAGATACATTTGAATTACACAGCAACGTCAATGCTATGTTGAAAGCAATGTACACAAAACCAACAGCTAATATACAAGCTGTGGGTTGCTTGTCTGAACCATTTCAATTATTTGGAGGAATAAGACAGGGTGGTCCACTGTCTCCCGTGCTGTTCAACATGACCATAGAACCCTTAGTTATTTACTTGAGAGAAATGAAAGAATTTGAGGGACTAAAAATTAGCCCAAATGAACTAAAACTATCAATGTGTGCAGATGATATCCTTATGTTTCTCTAACACCCAAACAAATAAATCACCAACATTTTAAAACAAATAGAAAATGTTGGCTCCTTCACAGGATTTCAAATAAATCTCAAATACCGAAATGCTATATATTCATCAACAAGAGTACCCCATAGGTAGTAGAGACACCCCATAAAAATCCTCCCAAAAGATTAGATATGTAGGGATAATGCTAGAAGTGGATATTTCCAGATTATATAACAACACATTTAAACCCATAATAAAAAAATTATAGTTGAGTAAAAACATGGCCAACTCTTCCTCTGCCCCTCTTTGGAAGGGGCAATGTCATAATCCTATACAAACCCTACCACTTCTTCTGAAACATTCAGATATCACCGAATTACATAAAAAAAGATGATGTTTCTATGGTGCTCAAAAAGAAGTTGAATAACTTTTAGAAAATTACAACTGCCAAGGTAGTTATTAGCATAAAAGACATAAGAGTGAGGCATCTTATAGTTATCATCTTTAAGTGAGACTATATAGTATAACTATAGTATATGTATATGTATATGTTTATATATATACATGTGAGTGGGTTAACTGACTTTGCATCTCCCAAGTCCTTGCTTAAAAGCTGTGTTTAAAGCAGCATGCATTGACTAAGGGTTGCTCATGTAATGTGTGCATGAGATAAAAAGTGGCACTGTGTGCTCATTTGCATGTCATTTCCCAGAATCCCTTGCTGCAGTGGAAGTGCTGTTTGCTGGGTGATAATGGTGAAAGACAGGGTTGCAGACCTGTCTAAGACATGCAAATGAATATACAGGAATATTTACAGTTGTTATATATATATATATATATATATATATTATATATAAAAAACAGAGAGCGCACGCCCCATAGTGTAACACTGTAACATTTAATGTTGGGGAAGGGTGGATGGAGGGATTAAAAACACTCACAAGGTTAAAATGAATATAAAGCAATTTGTGATATATAATCACCACCAGGCATGTCCAAACCGCAGCAGAGAGTCCAAAGTTCCCTGGATATAGTCACTCAGACAGCGCTGTCCCTCCGGTTCACTCGAAATCCTCCAAAGAATTTGGTATCAGAGTAGGGCCTTGAATTCACTGCATGTGCTCCCCGGCCGTAAAGGAGCACACTACGTGATGACGTAATGTCATAGGTTACGTCCCTGACGCGTTTCGTCACAACACATGCAACTTTATCAAAGGGAATGTCCCTGAACAAGATTAAGATTAAGATTATCTTGTTCAGGGTCATTCCCTTTGATAAAGTTGCATTTGTTGCGACGAAACACGTCAGGGACGTAACCTACGACATTACGTCATCACGTAGTGTGCTCCTTTACGGCCGGGGAGCACATGCAGTGAATTCAAGGCCCTACTCTGATACCAAATTCTTTGGAGGATTTCGAGTGAACCGGAGGGACAGCGCTGTCTGAGTGACTATATCCAGGGAACTTTGGACTCTCTGCTACAGTTTGGACATGCCTGGTGGTGATTATATATCACAAATTGCTTTATATTCATTTTAACCTTGTGAGTGTTTTTAATCCCTCCATCCACCCTTCCCCAACATTAAATGTTACAGTGTTACACTATGGGGCGTGCGCTCTCTGTTTTGTTTTTTCTTTAGATTCTGCTGTGGAGCTGGTTACTCCATGTGAGAGCTGCCGTGGACCCCTGGGATCTGTACATTTGTTCTGGTGCTATTTGTCAGGACTTTACACAGGTTTTGGACATTGGACTTTATATATATTATATTTTATGTTATCTTGTGTTATCCTTATGATTGTTCTAGTTTAATGCTGCTTGCTGCATACTATTAATTGTTATATTATTTTTAGTTTAATTCACATTTATTGTCATATATTGGTACATACTATTCACCTTTTGGCGCTACTTTTTTCTTTTATATATATATTTGCATATTTGCTTTCCTGTGGAGGGTTTTTGTCACTTTTTTTACTCACCATAACTTAACTCAGTATTATGGTTTAGCCTATCCCATAGCCTCTCTTGCATTCCCAGTAAAATCAACCCCACACTGATGAGACCCATCAAGGTCGAAACAGCAGTCTGTGGGTGGTTTTCTGGGTATGCACCTTAACCCTGGCTGTGCTCAAAGCTGTGACCATGCAGCAAGCTTAAGCCTATAGGGAACCATGTTAAAAATGGTTATTGAGGCAAAAAGTGACACTGTGTGCTCATTTGCATGTCATTTCCCAGAATCCCTTGCTGCAGTGGAAGTGCTGTATGCTGGGTGATAATGGGGAAAGGCGGGGTTGCAGACCTGCCTAAGACATGCAGATGAGCATACAGTTATATTTATATATATATATATATATATATATATATATACATATACATATACACACACACACACACACACACACACACACACACACACACACACACACACACACACACACACACACACACACACACACACACACACACACACACACACACACACACACACACACACACACACACACACACACACACACATACACACACACACACACATACATATATATATTGTTCTTCATGCAAGATCTATAACCTCAGCTGATATGACATGGAAATAATTGCATTGTCTTCACAGTTATGTTTTAGCCCACTGATGGATCTGCAACCCCCTGTTTTAAAATGAAATGTAGAAAATCAAGGCTCCACGGATTTGCTCAACAAACTAATTTATTGCCAATAGACTTGACGTTTCGACCACACAGGTATTTCTCAAGAGCAGAAATGGCAAGTCTATCGGCAATAAATTAGTTTGTTGAGCAAATCCGTGGAGCCCTGATTTTCTTCATTTGTTAACCCTGGATTGACACAGAGAATCCTGAACCAGGAGCACCAGTAGTTGTATCCCCTTTTGATTTTTTTATTAGTGTGCAGCATTTATTTATCTTTCTACTTAAAATGAAATATCCTACCCAGCCGTTATTATTGATCTTTGGTATTTTTTGAATATCAAAAGGTTTTTTGTTTTTTTTAACTCTGTGCTGCTAATTGTCCAGATGTAACAGGCAGATTTATTGTGTGGGCAGAGGGGGTCGAGGGGTATGGAGGGAGGGTCATGTGACTGCTTAGATGTACTGTATTAAAGTAACACCACATTAAGGGATGCATTGGCATCTTAGAGTGAGGCATCTTAAAGTGAGATTATATAGTTAGACTATAGTTTTACTAGAGGATGACTAAGGAAGACTACATCTCCTGCAACTCCACTTCTCAAGACATCAAACCGTGAGCTACTCTGACCACACTATGATCCCATGCTTGTTAGCCTGCAACTTAACCCCACCCCCCTTTACACCTTATTTTATTGCACACAACTACCTTCACCCCACTCAACCCTCTGCTAACCCTGAATAGGCCCTAGCATTGCAATGCAGCAAAACATTTGACAAGGAAAAGACACACCTCTGCTGTTTAGTCTGCAAAGACTCACTTGGCTCACAGCAACGTCATGCAACATTACCTACCTCTGTTATAATGAAACTGGTATGTCCTTTAACTTTGTTCTTTCTCGTGGCCTTATGGAAATGTTACTCTCTATATCCACTACAAATACCTCCCTCCTGACCCACACCCAACATCACCATACACCCTGAATTACTCAAAAGCCTTGCACTATCTACTGAATGTTGGTGGAGAACCCTGAAAATCAGCACATCAACCACCACTTATTCTAATGGCAAACATCACAAATGTACAACTTGCAGAAACTATTCAAATTTGTACTGATACTGTTATACTCTCATTAGCAAGTGATATTGAACTTAACCCAGGCCACCCCCCCCCCCCCTTTTCAACTCTGTCCCATACATCTGGGAATACCCCCTTCAAATTCCAAAAAGGTCTATCTGTCGCTCCTTATAAATATCCAGAGCCTGCTGCCCAAACTGGATGAAATAAGGGCATGGTGCCTTATGCATAAACCCAAAGCCATCGTTCTCACAAAAACCTTAAAACCCCCAATGCAAATATCGCCATTCAGGGATACTCAATTTCTAGGAAAGAGAGGAGGAGGGGTGTTATTTTATATTGCAGACACCTTACAATTTACCCTGTTAAATTGCCCCTCAAAGCCCACCATCTTTTTAAATCCTAGTTGACAAAATCTGCCTCCCCTTTTCTAAACCTATTTTGGTTGCTGGCATCTACCGCCCCCCTAAAGCACCTCTACAGTCTCTGATATCACCAGTTTCTTGGCACCATTTCCTCTATGAATGAGAAGAGTGAGCTGCTAGTTCTTGGGGATTTCAACAACAATTGGCTTGATCCTATAAACCACAAAATCCAGATACAACTCAAGTCACCATAGTGAACGCAACTTATTTTCCAACCCCCACGGACAAACCTGAAATCACAGAACCATTCTTGCTAGACTGGATTCTCTCCTCAAATCCCAGCTGAATCCAATCCTCTGGCATTCTTCCTGACATTTTCAGTGACCATGCAATAGTGTACTGTGTAAGGAAAATTAAACCACCCCAATCAAGCCCTAAAGTTCTCCTCACTAGAAAATGTAGAAACTTTAACCCACAACAGTTTATGGCTGACCTTACCAACTGCCGTTGGTACAGAATAAACTTAATTCCTGACCCTGTTTCTGCACTCAACTATTTGCAATCTGAGTTCTTATAACTCTGTGATACCCATGCTCCACTACGCAGAATAAGAGTACGGGGGGCCCATCATCGGTGGGCTGCAAACAGCCAGCACTGATGCCACACTCTGTTTGAAATACAGTACTCCTTAAGCATATTAACATGACAAGTTCTATTTCTTCCTGTCTCTCCATATAACTGCACAACATAGTTGCACTCATTCATCTTCCTGAGACCCGTGTACGGTCCAGACCAGGCAGCCATTCATTTGTTCTGCCGAGTGGACTTCAGAACAAGTACCTGCTGTCCTGGGATAAATGATTTGCTACGAGCATTTTTATCAAGCATAGGGGCCTATGCTGTAAACGGAGCAAATGCACTATCGGCAGGGGTTTGAACTCACCATGTTTTTGCCAATTTGCTTTCACGGTATGCAGGAAGGACCGAATATCTGTGAGAGCACCCGGAGCAAACATGGCCAGTTGCCGGTGGCGAGATGACCTGCTTGCCGATAAGGACTCCCCTGACGAGATCTGTCTGCTGCCGCAGATAGTTCCACCTCTCTCAGCGCAAATCTCGGCGTATAAAAAATATTTTTATATGTACATTTTATTAATAGTGTAGATGTGCAGGGGGTCTCCGGAGCTGAACCACATTGGTTTCAGCCTCGGGTACCCCCTACTTCATGAGATACAGGCCCCGTTATGGCCACCATAGGAATTCCATAGCTCTCACATCTGGCAACAATCCTGGAATGGTCCCATGACCGCTGCCGACCTGACCTGCTGTCCATCTTCACCCTGTGGCACTAAACTAAGTGACAGAGAGAACCTGCACTTTTTCTGCTTTGTGTAACGTGTGTAAGTCACTACTTGTTTTGAGAGCTCGCAATCTATGTGCTTCTCTTTATGTTAGAATACCCCGCAGGATTTTAAAACATAAAGCTCAATGATCCCACACGCTGCCCCCAGTAAATAAGCCTGTCATGGAAGACCAGACAATTATACCTTTATACCAGGATCATTTCACAGAGCAAAACGAGCTAATAAAATAAGTTGTAAATTTATTCACAGAAAAAGGCAAACACACAATGTTACACAATTTACAGTAAAATACACACTTACTTGGGAATTTGGGGTTGAAAACAAACTATACTTTCCTAGGTGTAGGGGCTTATCACCAAAGCTTACCCTAGAAGTCTTACAACTGCAACCACCATGCAGTCCCAAACGCCACAGCTCCCTCTCTCTCTCCAATGGGCCGAAATTCACTTGCAGCTTAGAATCTTTGAAAACTTTGAGAACTTAGAAATCTGAAAAATCGGAGCTGTGTAAGGGTTTTTAAAGAAGTCTTTTTTCATCAATGCCAGGTCAGGATTGTAATCTTCCTAAAGGTTGCTTTAAGTGTCTTAAATGTGTGTCGTGCACACACATGGAGTCGTGTAAAGAATTTGTATCAAACAGCACAGGGCAACGATTCCCCATAACATCATTCATTAATTGCGATACCACATTCACAGTCTATCTCTTGGATTGTGGATGTGGTAAACAGTACGTAGGACGAACAACCAGAGCACTGAAGGCTAGGATGAGAGAGCATATAAGACTTATTAAATTAGGAGACCTGACCCATCCTGTCGCCCAACACTTCACCAACTGTAGATTGGGGAACATAAAAAATCTGAAATACAGAGGTATTGAACACATTCCCAAACCTATTAGGGGAGGAAATAGAACAGACTCACTAGACAAGAAGGAACTTTATTGGATCTTCACCCTAAATACAAAGATACCTAATGGTCTAAATTCAGATTGGGATCTCACTCCATTCTTGCATTAATACGTTCAGATAGATAATACATAACATTGCTAAATCTATTGTCTGCTTTCACGTGATGCTTGTCAGAGCAATTATGCATTTCATCCCAAGTTTGTATAACTGGGATGATGCCTCTATTGTTGTAGAGAATTCTCCATCATATTATATCCAAATATACATAAGTACACATGGGATGAAGAATGAGAGGATAACGGTGCTTAACCTATTATACAGATGTATTATTTATACACATATGAGTATATTCAACTTCATGCACTGTTTGGTATTACTTGTTCATCATTCCATGGGTATGATCATCAGCTTATGTCTTGATTAAACCCCTAGGATTTTCTTCTCGGTTTCTTTTAACCATTTCATTACAGGTTTTTTGATCTACACCTCTTGATCACACCCTCCCTCTCATGTATAAAATTAAGTAAAATGAATAATTAGATACTTTATTTTGACATTACTCTTGAAATATTTGTTAATGCATTATGGGAGAATGTGGTTCATGATTTATTATACAATGTTGTTTTAGTTTTCCCAGATGTTGATCATGATATATACACATTGTGTGTGTATATGATTCACTATTTTGGAGTTTTTAAAAGCGTTTATTTTGTTTAAGATTTATTTATTTTATTATCTTGTATGTTTGCATATTCGTAGGATGTGGTAGAACATCGTTTCTTTCCCCCTACAGATAGGTTTTAACATGTTATAAAGGCATTGTATAGCCAGGTCTTGTATGTTTGTAGCCTTATTTGGATGTATCACTAGGAAACTGTCAATTGTTAATAAAGTTTGTCATATCTGTATACACGCAGTGCGCGCTGACGTCACCGTTGCGCGACGCGCATGACGCGCCACTTGTGACGCGGCCAGGCGCCGAGCGGACGGGGAGGTTTTGGCGGGAAACTGAGTGTATATCAGAGACCAGGTAAGAGGGGATCGATATGCACCTTGATAAAGAGCGTTGCTCGAAACGCGTTGGTGGGGGCCCGTGGGCTCACTGTATGTTTATGGTTTGATCCATTAAACTTTTTTATGGGACACACACTCTCTCGCAGATTGTTTTTCCTTTCCTGTATTCAGTTGTGCTCCAACCTTCCTACACTGCCTTGCTGTCATCCTTGGAAGACCGGATGCACCTACCAGAGGAGGTATACCATGAAGACCATCCAGATGTGAGTAATACTACTCTTACACCTTTTACTGCTCCACAGCGATATATCTGACTGGACACTAGCTAGTGGGAGTTGTTACTTACATTAGTGGAACTCCATCCAGGCCATCGTGTCATAGTGGAAGTAGGTGTCATATCCAATAGGATTTTTGGTCTTATTCTCCTGGTACCCCTAGGATTTTTACAGATGGAATTATTCTGTTAAAGGACTTTATTGTCGTTTTGATCTATGTTTTTGAGCACCATACAGCATTTTTTACGTTGTATCTATAGACTGTGAGGTTGCTCACACGGATTGAATTATTCATTACCTATCTGCTTAGCGAGAGTGTGTGCACACCCATTTTTATCTAAATATTTTTTATGCGTATACCATCCTTGGTGTATGCATTCCAATATGGATCTACATGAGATTGAAACCGAGGAAGATCTCCAGGTGGAGACTGAGAATTTCACACAGTATGCCTTTTGTTGCTCTGATAATTCTAAAAGAGCTAAAAGGGCAGAACAAGTATTTGACAACACTCTTGAATCTAATTGTGAAGATCTGTCGGATCTCAGACTACAATTTTCAAAACTAAAGAAACTATTGTCAACACAAATTCGAACATGGTGGGATATCATTACACTACAAAATTATGTCAGGACTAGGAGAATCCCTAGGGGATTAAGAGTGAAAAAATCCCCCACGTTTGGGTTTGTGAGTGCAGACTTCGAGAGCAAGTGGAAGGATACCCTTAATTGTTGCTCCTTCACACTCATGGAGTTGATTATAGACCTTAAAACAAAGGAGAAAAAACTATTGGATAAGGATATTAGTGTCCTTCAAAAAGGTCTACGTCAATTTATTGATATGGAGGGGTTTAACGAGCTGGATAAGAGTCTGTCTAAGAATATTGAGATAATGGAAAAAGAAATTATGTCACAAAAACAAACAAAATTTGAGAGGGACAAGCAGGACTATGTTCGCAACCAAGTGTATGTGTGGCAAAGGACTGCTTCTTCTAAGAAATTTAATTCATCCACACCCAAAAAGGATTCAAATGGTAAAACACAACCACAGAAAAAATCAATACTCAAGAAAAACATATCCTTTACACATACCACTAGTGGAGAATCAGATGTCTCAGATAGTGATACATTCTCTCATGCCTCTACCTCCCATCAGGCCGAACAACACACACATGAACAACATGATTTGAGAACCCAGAGAGACTATAAAGGGGACACCTTGGGTCAAGGACGTGGTAGGCGGGATAGCAGTGATAACAAAGATTACCCAACTAAGACATATTTTGGGTCCTCAAAAAACTGGGAGCGATCAAACGCACAAGAAGAGGGACAAAAAGAAGACAAAAGAAACCCAACAAAAAGGAAGAAGAACTCCTAATTAAAGACACTGGGGTTATTAATCTGTCTAATATACAACTGACAAGTGCGGAACTCTCAGTATTGGATAAAGGACTAAAGTTTGCACCTGTATCCAAGCTGAAACTATTTGACACCATTGTAGATCTTAACAAGTATACCCAAAAACTGACTCTTAAAAGATTCTTTGAGGGGAGAAGCAGTGATGATGTTGGGGGGAGTCAGTGCGGTTCTGTTAGCTCCAAGGTTCCTGTCGGTTCCCTGGATGCTGACAGTTCCATCTCTGGCTCCACCATGTCACGCGCTGCCCTCACCTTCAAGGAACAGTGTTGTTTAAATGATATGGATTCCCTGTTAAGAGACCAAGATAGAGATGATTTTATAGATTTAACCAATGTTTTGGGAAGACAGGAATCAGGGCTAAAGAAAAAATCGGTTTTTTTCCCCTCACATATGAAGGGACATTGTCTTACTACCTTCGAAAAACTTGTTGAGAGGGACCTGACTCTGCTCTCTAGGGGATACACATTTGAGTTGTTTCCCCTACGGAGCAGATTCAACAATCTCGATAAGTCAGAGAAGGAGGCCCTACATAAATTACAAATGAATAAATCTATTGTTATCAAAGGGGCAGATAAGGGAGGGGCCATCGTGGTTCAGAGTACATTACAGTATAAGGAGGAGGCTATTCGCCAATTAACTGACAAATTATCCTACTCTGTTCTACGTGATGACCCTACTCCCGTATTCTTGAAGCAACTCAGGTCACTTCTAGAAGAAGGATCCCTCCTAGGGGTTCTTGGACATAAGGAATGTGAATTTCTTTTTGATGCCTATCCGGTCATTCCTGTGTTTCACCATCTCCCAAAGGTCCATAAGACGTTGGTCTCTCCTCCTGGAAGACCAATAGTTGCTAGCATTGGATCTTTGGGAGATGGTGTCTCAAGATATATAGACCATTATTTGCAATCATTTGTACGGTCCTTACCCTCCTATATCAGGGATAGTGGTGACCTCCTAGAGCTACTGAAGTCGGTGGATTGGAAAGGGGGCTACATCTGGGTCACACTAGATGTGGCCTCCTTATATATAGTTATTGCACACCAGCATGGGATGGCAGCTGTCAGGTCCTATTTAGATCACTCCTCACTTTCACTTGTTCAAAGTAGTTTTATTATGGATTGTATTCACTTTCTACTTCATCACAACTATTTCTTGTTTGATGGGACTTTTTATCTCCAAACACGTGGAACTGCTATGGGTACCAGCTTCGCTCCATCATACGCCAACCTGTTTTTAGGCTGGTGGGAGTCGATCCACGTGTTTGGAGATAACAACCCCTATCGACAATTTATCACTTTTTACCGGCGTTATATAGATGATTTGATTTTTATATGGGAAGGAGGTGTTGATTCACTATTATTGTTTATAGATTATCTCAACACGAATGATTTAAATTTAAAATTCACTCACACCTATGATTTTCACCACATCCAATATTTAGACTTGTTATTATTTATCGATATGGATATGAAAATCAGTTCGGATGTATATAGGAAACACAATTCACGGAACACTTATTTGAGAGCTGACAGCTGTCATCCCCGGTCTTTATTAAAATCCATTCCAAAAGGACAATTCATACGACTTAGGCGTATCTGTACGAATAATGAGGATTTCGTAAAACAATCTCAAGAAATGCTATTAAGATTTGTAGAAAGAGGTTACCCACACTCCGATTTGCAAACATCACTTAAAGAGGTAGCAAGCATGAACAGGAATGACCTTTTGACCAAACAAAGTAAAATAAAAGAAAACTGGGAGGAGGCGGATCCAGTGTTTGTGACTCAATATAGTACACAGGCTAACTGCATAAAGAATATTGTTAGAAAGCACTGGTCTATCCTATCCGCAGATCCATTACTTCAAAAGGTATACTTAGGAGGGCCACGATTTGTTTTCAGGAGAGCTAAGACTATAGCCAATTATGTGTCGAGAAGTCTTTTTTCATCAATGCCAGGTCAGGATTGTAATCTTCCTAAAGGTTGCTTTAAGTGTCTTAAATGTGTGTCGTGCACACACATGGAGTCGTGTAAAGAATTTGTATCAAACAGCACAGGGCAACGATTCCCCATAACATCATTCATTAATTGCGATACCACATTCACAGTCTATCTCTTGGATTGTGGATGTGGTAAACAGTACGTAGGACGAACAACCAGAGCACTGAAGGCTAGGATGAGAGAGCATATAAGACTTATTAAATTAGGAGACCTGACCCATCCTGTCGCCCAACACTTCACCAACTGTAGATTGGGGAACATAAAAAATCTGAAATACAGAGGTATTGAACACATTCCCAAACCTATTAGGGGAGGAAATAGAACAGACTCACTAGACAAGAAGGAACTTTATTGGATCTTCACCCTAAATACAAAGATACCTAATGGTCTAAATTCAGATTGGGATCTCACTCCATTCTTGCATTAATACGTTCAGATAGATAATACATAACATTGCTAAATCTATTGTCTGCTTTCACGTGATGCTTGTCAGAGCAATTATGCATTTCATCCCAAGTTTGTATAACTGGGATGATGCCTCTATTGTTGTAGAGAATTCTCCATCATATTATATCCAAATATACATAAGTACACATGGGATGAAGAATGAGAGGATAACGGTGCTTAACCTATTATACAGATGTATTATTTATACACATATGAGTATATTCAACTTCATGCACTGTTTGGTATTACTTGTTCATCATTCCATGGGTATGATCATCAGCTTATGTCTTGATTAAACCCCTAGGATTTTCTTCTCGGTTTCTTTTAACCATTTCATTACAGGTTTTTTGATCTACACCTCTTGATCACACCCTCCCTCTCATGTATAAAATTAAGTAAAATGAATAATTAGATACTTTATTTTGACATTACTCTTGAAATATTTGTTTATGCATTATGGGAGAATGTGGTTCATGATTTATTATACAATGTTGTTTTAGTTTTCCCAGATGTTGATCATGATATATACACATTGTGTATGTATATGATTCACTATTTTGGAGTTTTTAAAAGCGTTTATTTTGTTTAAGATTTATTTATTTTATTATCTTGTATGTTTGCATATTCGTAGGATGTGGTAGAACATCGTTTCTTTCCCCCTACAGATAGGTTTTAACATGTTATAAAGGCATTGTATAGCCAGGTCTTGTATGTTTGTAGCCTTATTTGGATGTATCACTAGGAAACTGTCAATTGTTAATAAAGTTTGTCATATCTGTATACACGCAGTGCGCGCTGACGTCACCGTTGCGCGACGCGCATGACGCGCCACTTGTGACACGGCCAGGCGCCGAGCGGACGGGGAGGTTTTGGCGGGAAACTGAGTGTATATCAGAGACCAGGTAAGAGGGGATCGATATGCACCTTGATAAAGAGCGTTGCTCGAAACGCGTTGGTGGGGGCCCGTGGGCTCACTGTATGTTTATGGTTTGATCCATTAAACTTTTTTATGGGACACACACTCTCTCGCAGATTGTTTTTCCTTTCCTGTATTCAGTTGTGCTCCAACCTTCCTACACTGCCTAAGGGTTTTTAAAACATCTCAGGTTCTTCCACAAAACACTTATAGCCCAATCAAAAAGCCTGAAAAATTTCTCAGCAGCTAATCAGAGCAGGGCTGGTAGGACGTACAGGGTTACCTGAAAATCTGAATGAACCCATGGGCATGGGAAATGAGCATCTCTGGCCCCTTGTTGTATTGTATTGTATGTCTTTATTTATATAGCGCCATTAATGTACATAGCGCTTCACAGTAGTAATACATGTGGTAATCGAATAAATAACAGATAATATAAATAACAGATCATGGGAATAAGTGCTTTAGACATAAACATAACATTAAGGAAGAGGAATCCCTGCCCCGAGGAGCTTCCCTTAATGCCCCCCACGGTGATAGGCCCTGACCAGTCTGGTAGCCAAATGGACATGCACATTGCATCCATTGATCTGAGGATGTGGATATTAAATCCCGCCCTCCTGTCCTAATGGTTGTCACATTTTGGACATCCCCTGGGCTTTTATCCCCAGATGTCCTGATAGACCTCCTGGCACCACTTGGTAGCCCAGAGGCCTGCCAGTGCATTAGTTCTGAGAGTCCCAGCTCATTTCTGTGCACAAGCATATGTTTTAAAACACACAGTTTAATAAAATATACTTTACACTTTTATGCTGCTAAAATGTCTGTCTTTTTTGAGGGATAGAATGAGAACTTGTACTTTTTAGTCCCACTAGCCATATGCCTCACACTCTGCAAAACCTGACTTTAGACTTTAACCTTACCCACAGTCTTATATATAACTGGAGCACCCCCTGAACCCCTGGGCATCCCCATTAAGCTAGGGCCCACTTGACAGTTTCAGGGACACCTCACATCCCTATGCCCTTTTTACTTTTCTGGTCTGTGCTGAAGCAGGGAACTTGGCATAACTGTTTTCACTGGAGGATTTTGACCAGAGGTCTGTGCCTATAATGTCCCCAAAATCCCCCTTGAAAATTATAGCCTGTGAATCTCAACTGGTTACCACTGGTTAGCACTCCTGGAAAGGTAAAACACATACATTCTTTATTCTTGCACAATCACATACATTTTATGTGTAACCAATGGGAACAAGAGCTGACACTAAACCCACAAATATGGTTCAGAGGTAACTAGCCAGGCATAATACCTTATATTGATGGCCTGGTTACCCCTTCATCGTCACATGTAGTATATCAAGGATCGGTACTGGGACCCCTGCGTTTTAACTTGTTTATTAATGACCTTGAGGTTGGCATAAAGATCAACGTCTCCATCTTTGTTGATGATTGTGTAAGGTAATAGAATCAGAGCCGGATGTAATTTCTCTCCAGAAGGAAGGGAATAGACAGGAATCTTGGACAAGTAAAGGGCAGATGAGATTTAAGTCAGATAAAGGTAAGGTTATATATTTGGGAAACAAGAATACACAGGCAACTTTCAAATTAATTGTGGATACATTAGGAGAATACTTGATTTAGGAGTGCTTGTAGACATCAGGCTTCGCAATAATGTCAAAATGCATGCAGTAGCTGCAAAAGTAACAAGATCTTATCTTGCATTAAACAGGGAAAGGATGAAAGGGAATAAAACATAATTATCCACTCTATAAAGCATTAGTAAGATCACACCTTGAATATGGAGTACAGTTTTGAGCAACGCTCCATAAAACGACACAGGGTCATACCTTAAGTTTGGAGGAAAGGAGATTTCACCAGCAACAAAGGAAAGGGTTATTTACAGTAAGGACAGTTAAATGTGGAATTCATTACCCATTGAGACTGTGATGGTAGTATCTTAAATGTAGATATAAAATGTAGAAATAAATATCTTCAAATAAAGGTTTAACATATTTTTAGAAAGGAAAAGTACACAGGGATATACCAAATAAGGAAACATGGAACGGATGTTGATCCATGGAGTAATCTGATTGCCAATATTTGGAGTCAGGAAGGATTTTTCTTCTCCTTATGAGATAGCATTAGATTATATTTAACTGGGGTATTTTGTTTGCATATATACAAATATATGATAAGTATCTGTCATCAAAATTTAGCATAGATTAAACTTGATGGACATATGTCTTTTTCATCCACATCTATTATGTAACTATGTAACCAAAGAAGACAAAAAAATCTATCTATCTATTGTCTATGACAAATTATCCTACTCTGTTCTACGTGATGACCCTACTCCCGTATTCTTGAAGCAACTCAGGTCACTTCTAGAAGAAGGATCCCTCCTAGGGGTTCTTGGACATAAGGAATGTGAATTTCTTTTTGATGCCTATCCGGTCATTCCTGTGTTTCACCATCTCCCAAAGGTCCATAAGACGTTGGTCTCTCCTCCTGGAAGACCAATAGTTGCTAGCATTGGATCTTTGGGAGATGGTGTCTCAAGATATATAGACCATTATTTGCAATCATTTGTACGGTCCTTACCCTCCTATATCAGGGATAGTGGTGACCTCCTAGAGCTACTGAAGTCGGTGGATTGGAAAGGGGGCTACATCTGGGTCACACTAGATGTGGCCTCCTTATATACAGTTATTGCACACCAGCATGGGATGGCAGCTGTCAGGTCCTATTTAGATCACTCCTCACTTTCACTTGTTCAAAGTAGTTTTATTATGGATTGTATTCACTTTCTACTTCATCACAACTATTTCTTGTTTGATGGGACTTTTTATCTCCAAACACGTGGAACTGCTATGGGTACCAGCTTCGCTCCATCATACGCCAACCTGTTTTTAGGCTGGTGGGAGTCGATCCACGTGTTTGGAGATAACAACCCCTATCGACAATTTATCACTTTTTACCGGCGTTATATAGATGATTTGATTTTTATATGGGAAGGAGGTGTTGATTCACTATTATTGTTTATAGATTATCTCAACACGAATGATTTAAATTTAAAATTCACTCACACCTATGATTTTCACCACATCCAATATTTAGACTTGTTATTATTTATCGATATGGATATGAAAATCAGTTCGGATGTATATAGGAAACACAATTCACGGAACACTTATTTGAGAGCTGACAGCTGTCATCCCCGGTCTTTATTAAAATCCATTCCAAAAGGACAATTCATACGACTTAGGCGTATCTGTACGAATAATGAGGATTTCGTAAAACAATCTCAAGAAATGCTATTAAGATTTGTAGAAAGAGGTTACCCACACTCCGATTTGCAAACATCACTTAAAGAGGTAGCAAGCATGAACAGGAATGACCTTTTGACCAAACAAAGTAAAATAAAAGAAAACTGGGAGGAGGCGGATCCAGTGTTTGTGACTCAATATAGTACACAGGCTAACTGCATAAAGAATATTGTTAGAAAGCACTGGTCTATCCTATCCGCAGATCCATTACTTCAAAAGGTATACTTAGGAGGGCCACGATTTGTTTTCAGGAGAGCTAAGACTATAGCCAATTATGTGTCGAGAAGTCTTTTTTCATCAATGCCAGGTCAGGATTGTAATCTTCCTAAAGGTTGCTTTAAGTGTCTTAAATGTGTGTCGTGCACACACATGGAGTCGTGTAAAGAATTTGTATCAAACAGCACAGGGCAACGATTCCCCATAACATCATTCATTAATTGCGATACCACATTCACAGTCTATCTCTTGGATTGTGGATGTGGTAAACAGTACGTAGGACGAACAACCAGAGCACTGAAGGCTAGGATGAGAGAGCATATAAGACTTATTAAATTAGGAGACCTGACCCATCCTGTCGCCCAACACTTCACCAACTGTAGATTGGGGAACATAAAAAATCTGAAATACAGAGGTATTGAACACATTCCCAAACCTATTAGGGGAGGAAATAGAACAGACTCACTAGACAAGAAGGAACTTTATTGGATCTTCACCCTAAATACAAAGATACCTAATGGTCTAAATTCAGATTGGGATCTCACTCCATTCTTGCATTAATACGTTCAGATAGATAATACATAACATTGCTAAATCTATTGTCTGCTTTCACGTGATGCTTGTCAGAGCAATTATGCATTTCATCCCAAGTTTGTATAACTGGGATGATGCCTCTATTGTTGTAGAGAATTCTCCATCATATTATATCCAAATATACATAAGTACACATGGGATGAAGAATGAGAGGATAACGGTGCTTAACCTATTATACAGATGTATTATTTATACACATATGAGTATATTCAACTTCATGCACTGTTTGGTATTACTTGTTCATCATTCCATGGGTATGATCATCAGCTTATGTCTTGATTAAACCCCTAGGATTTTCTTCTCGGTTTCTTTTAACCATTTCATTACAGGTTTTTTGATCTACACCTCTTGATCACACCCTCCCTCTCATGTATAAAATTAAGTAAAATGAATAATTAGATACTTTATTTTGACATTACTCTTGAAATATTTGTTTATGCATTATGGGAGAATGTGGTTCATGATTTATTATACAATGTTGTTTTAGTTTTCCCAGATGTTGATCATGATATATACACATTGTGTATGTATATGATTCACTATTTTGGAGTTTTTAAAAGCGTTTATTTTGTTTAAGATTTATTTATTTTATTATCTTGTATGTTTGCATATTCGTAGGATGTGGTAGAACATCGTTTCTTTCCCCCTACAGATAGGTTTTAACATGTTATAAAGGCATTGTATAGCCAGGTCTTGTATGTTTGTAGCCTTATTTGGATGTATCACTAGGAAACTGTCAATTGTTAATAAAGTTTGTCATATCTGTATACACGCAGTGCGCGCTGACGTCACCGTTGCGCGACGCGCATGACGCGCCACTTGTGACGCGGCCAGGCGCCGAGCGGACGGGGAGGTTTTGGCGGGAAACTGAGTGTATATCAGAGACCAGGTAAGAGGGGATCGATATGCACCTTGATAAAGAGCGTTGCTCGAAACGCGTTGGTGGGGGCCCGTGGGCTCACTGTATGTTTATGGTTTGATCCATTAAACTTTTTTATGGGACACACACTCTCTCGCAGATTGTTTTTCCTTTCCTGTATTCAGTTGTGCTCCAACCTTCCTACACTGCCTAAGGGTTTTTAAAACATCTCAGGTTCTTCCACAAAACACTTATAGCCCAATCAAAAAGCCTGAAAAATTTCTCAGCAGCTAATCAGAGCAGGGCTGGTAGGACGTACAGGGTTACCTGAAAATCTGAATGAACCCATGGGCATGGGAAATGAGCATCTCTGGCCCCTTGTTGTATTGTATTGTATGTCTTTATTTATATAGCGCCATTAATGTACATAGCGCTTCACAGTAGTAATACATGTGGTAATCGAATAAATAACAGATAATATAAATAACAGATCATGGGAATAAGTGCTTTAGACATAAACATAACATTAAGGAAGAGGAATCCCTGCCCCGAGGAGCTTCCCTTAATGCCCCCCACGGTGATAGGCCCTGACCAGTCTGGTAGCCAAATGGACATGCACATTGCATCCATTGATCTGAGGATGTGGATATTAAATCCCGCCCTCCTGTCCTAATGGTTGTCACATTTTGGACATCCCCTGGGCTTTTATCCCCAGATGTCCTGATAGACCTCCTGGCACCACTTGGTAGCCCAGAGGCCTGCCAGTGCATTAGTTCTGAGAGTCCCAGCTCATTTCTGTGCACAAGCATATGTTTTAAAACACACAGTTTAATAAAATATACTTTACACTTTTATGCTGCTAAAATGTCTGTCTTTTTTGAGGGATAGAATGAGAACTTGTACTTTTTAGTCCCACTAGCCATATGCCTCACACTCTGCAAAACCTGACTTTAGACTTTAACCTTACCCACAGTCTTATATATAACTGGAGCACCCCCTGAACCCCTGGGCATCCCCATTAAGCTAGGGCCCACTTGACAGTTTCAGGGACACCTCACATCCCTATGCCCTTTTTACTTTTCTGGTCTGTGCTGAAGCAGGGAACTTGGCATAACTGTTTTCACTGGAGGATTTTGACCAGAGGTCTGTGCCTATAATGTCCCCAAAATCCCCCTTGAAAATTATAGCCTGTGAATCTCAACTGGTTACCACTGGTTAGCACTCCTGGAAAGGTAAAACACATACATTCTTTATTCTTGCACAATCACATACATTTTATGTGTAACCAATGGGAACAAGAGCTGACACTAAACCCACAAATATGGTTCAGAGGTAACTAGCCAGGCATAATACCTTATATTGATGGCCTGGTTACCCCTTCATCGTCACATGTAGTATATCAAGGATCGGTACTGGGACCCCTGCGTTTTAACTTGTTTATTAATGACCTTGAGGTTGGCATAAAGATCAACGTCTCCATCTTTGTTGATGATTGTGTAAGGTAATAGAATCAGAGCCGGATGTAATTTCTCTCCAGAAGGAAGGGAATAGACAGGAATCTTGGACAAGTAAAGGGCAGATGAGATTTAAGTCAGATAAAGGTAAGGTTATATATTTGGGAAACAAGAATACACAGGCAACTTTCAAATTAATTGTGGATACATTAGGAGAATACTTGATTTAGGAGTGCTTGTAGACATCAGGCTTCGCAATAATGTCAAAATGCATGCAGTAGCTGCAAAAGTAACAAGATCTTATCTTGCATTAAACAGGGAAAGGATGAAAGGGAATAAAACATAATTATCCACTCTATAAAGCATTAGTAAGATCACACCTTGAATATGGAGTACAGTTTTGAGCAACGCTCCATAAAACGACACAGGGTCATACCTTAAGTTTGGAGGAAAGGAGATTTCACCAGCAACAAAGGAAAGGGTTATTTACAGTAAGGACAGTTAAATGTGGAATTCATTACCCATTGAGACTGTGATGGTAGTATCTTAAATGTAGATATAAAATGTAGAAATAAATATCTTCAAATAAAGGTTTAACATATTTTTAGAAAGGAAAAGTACACAGGGATATACCAAATAAGGAAACATGGAACGGATGTTGATCCATGGAGTAATCTGATTGCCAATATTTGGAGTCAGGAAGGATTTTTCTTCTCCTTATGAGATAGCATTAGATTATATTTAACTGGGGTATTTTGTTTGCATATATACAAATATATGATAAGTATCTGTCATCAAAATTTAGCATAGATTAAACTTGATGGACATATGTCTTTTTCATCCACATCTATTATGTAACTATGTAACCAAAGAAGACAAAAAAATCTATCTATCTATTGTCTATGACAAATTATCCTACTCTGTTCTACGTGATGACCCTACTCCCGTATTCTTGAAGCAACTCAGGTCACTTCTAGAAGAAGGATCCCTCCTAGGGGTTCTTGGACATAAGGAATGTGAATTTCTTTTTGATGCCTATCCGGTCATTCCTGTGTTTCACCATCTCCCAAAGGTCCATAAGACGTTGGTCTCTCCTCCTGGAAGACCAATAGTTGCTAGCATTGGATCTTTGGGAGATGGTGTCTCAAGATATATAGACCATTATTTGCAATCATTTGTACGGTCCTTACCCTCCTATATCAGGGATAGTGGTGACCTCCTAGAGCTACTGAAGTCGGTGGATTGGAAAGGGGGCTACATCTGGGTCACACTAGATGTGGCCTCCTTATATACAGTTATTGCACACCAGCATGGGATGGCAGCTGTCAGGTCCTATTTAGATCACTCCTCACTTTCACTTGTTCAAAGTAGTTTTATTATGGATTGTATTCACTTTCTACTTCATCACAACTATTTCTTGTTTGATGGGACTTTTTATCTCCAAACACGTGGAACTGCTATGGGTACCAGCTTCGCTCCATCATACGCCAACCTGTTTTTAGGCTGGTGGGAGTCGATCCACGTGTTTGGAGATAACAACCCCTATCGACAATTTATCACTTTTTACCGGCGTTATATAGATGATTTGATTTTTATATGGGAAGGAGGTGTTGATTCACTATTATTGTTTATAGATTATCTCAACACGAATGATTTAAATTTAAAATTCACTCACACCTATGATTTTCACCACATCCAATATTTAGACTTGTTATTATTTATCGATATGGATATGAAAATCAGTTCGGATGTATATAGGAAACACAATTCACGGAACACTTATTTGAGAGCTGACAGCTGTCATCCCCGGTCTTTATTAAAATCCATTCCAAAAGGACAATTCATACGACTTAGGCGTATCTGTACGAATAATGAGGATTTCGTAAAACAATCTCAAGAAATGCTATTAAGATTTGTAGAAAGAGGTTACCCACACTCCGATTTGCAAACATCACTTAAAGAGGTAGCAAGCATGAACAGGAATGACCTTTTGACCAAACAAAGTAAAATAAAAGAAAACTGGGAGGAGGCGGATCCAGTGTTTGTGACTCAATATAGTACACAGGCTAACTGCATAAAGAATATTGTTAGAAAGCACTGGTCTATCCTATCCGCAGATCCATTACTTCAAAAGGTATACTTAGGAGGGCCACGATTTGTTTTCAGGAGAGCTAAGACTATAGCCAATTATGTGTCGAGAAGTCTTTTTTCATCAATGCCAGGTCAGGATTGTAATCTTCCTAAAGGTTGCTTTAAGTGTCTTAAATGTGTGTCGTGCACACACATGGAGTCGTGTAAAGAATTTGTATCAAACAGCACAGGGCAACGATTCCCCATAACATCATTCATTAATTGCGATACCACATTCACAGTCTATCTCTTGGATTGTGGATGTGGTAAACAGTACGTAGGACGAACAACCAGAGCACTGAAGGCTAGGATGAGAGAGCATATAAGACTTATTAAATTAGGAGACCTGACCCATCCTGTCGCCCAACACTTCACCAACTGTAGATTGGGGAACATAAAAAATCTGAAATACAGAGGTATTGAACACATTCCCAAACCTATTAGGGGAGGAAATAGAACAGACTCACTAGACAAGAAGGAACTTTATTGGATCTTCACCCTAAATACAAAGATACCTAATGGTCTAAATTCAGATTGGGATCTCACTCCATTCTTGCATTAATACGTTCAGATAGATAATACATAACATTGCTAAATCTATTGTCTGCTTTCACGTGATGCTTGTCAGAGCAATTATGCATTTCATCCCAAGTTTGTATAACTGGGATGATGCCTCTATTGTTGTAGAGAATTCTCCATCATATTATATCCAAATATACATAAGTACACATGGGATGAAGAATGAGAGGATAACGGTGCTTAACCTATTATACAGATGTATTATTTATACACATATGAGTATATTCAACTTCATGCACTGTTTGGTATTACTTGTTCATCATTCCATGGGTATGATCATCAGCTTATGTCTTGATTAAACCCCTAGGATTTTCTTCTCGGTTTCTTTTAACCATTTCATTACAGGTTTTTTGATCTACACCTCTTGATCACACCCTCCCTCTCATGTATAAAATTAAGTAAAATGAATAATTAGATACTTTATTTTGACATTACTCTTGAAATATTTGTTTATGCATTATGGGAGAATGTGGTTCATGATTTATTATACAATGTTGTTTTAGTTTTCCCAGATGTTGATCATGATATATACACATTGTGTATGTATATGATTCACTATTTTGGAGTTTTTAAAAGCGTTTATTTTGTTTAAGATTTATTTATTTTATTATCTTGTATGTTTGCATATTCGTAGGATGTGGTAGAACATCGTTTCTTTCCCCCTACAGATAGGTTTTAACATGTTATAAAGGCATTGTATAGCCAGGTCTTGTATGTTTGTAGCCTTATTTGGATGTATCACTAGGAAACTGTCAATTGTTAATAAAGTTTGTCATATCTGTATACACGCAGTGCGCGCTGACGTCACCGTTGCGCGACGCGCATGACGCGCCACTTGTGACGCGGCCAGGCGCCGAGCGGACGGGGAGGTTTTGGCGGGAAACTGAGTGTATATCAGAGACCAGGTAAGAGGGGATCGATATGCACCTTGATAAAGAGCGTTGCTCGAAACGCGTTGGTGGGGGCCCGTGGGCTCACTGTATGTTTATGGTTTGATCCATTAAACTTTTTTATGGGACACACACTCTCTCGCAGATTGTTTTTCCTTTCCTGTATTCAGTTGTGCTCCAACCTTCCTACACTGCCTAAGGGTTTTTAAAACATCTCAGGTTCTTCCACAAAACACTTATAGCCCAATCAAAAAGCCTGAAAAATTTCTCAGCAGCTAATCAGAGCAGGGCTGGTAGGACGTACAGGGTTACCTGAAAATCTGAATGAACCCATGGGCATGGGAAATGAGCATCTCTGGCCCCTTGTTGTATTGTATTGTATGTCTTTATTTATATAGCGCCATTAATGTACATAGCGCTTCACAGTAGTAATACATGTGGTAATCGAATAAATAACAGATAATATAAATAACAGATCATGGGAATAAGTGCTTTAGACATAAACATAACATTAAGGAAGAGGAATCCCTGCCCCGAGGAGCTTCCCTTAATGCCCCCCACGGTGATAGGCCCTGACCAGTCTGGTAGCCAAATGGACATGCACATTGCATCCATTGATCTGAGGATGTGGATATTAAATCCCGCCCTCCTGTCCTAATGGTTGTCACATTTTGGACATCCCCTGGGCTTTTATCCCCAGATGTCCTGATAGACCTCCTGGCACCACTTGGTAGCCCAGAGGCCTGCCAGTGCATTAGTTCTGAGAGTCCCAGCTCATTTCTGTGCACAAGCATATGTTTTAAAACACACAGTTTAATAAAATATACTTTACACTTTTATGCTGCTAAAATGTCTGTCTTTTTTGAGGGATAGAATGAGAACTTGTACTTTTTAGTCCCACTAGCCATATGCCTCACACTCTGCAAAACCTGACTTTAGACTTTAACCTTACCCACAGTCTTATATATAACTGGAGCACCCCCTGAACCCCTGGGCATCCCCATTAAGCTAGGGCCCACTTGACAGTTTCAGGGACACCTCACATCCCTATGCCCTTTTTACTTTTCTGGTCTGTGCTGAAGCAGGGAACTTGGCATAACTGTTTTCACTGGAGGATTTTGACCAGAGGTCTGTGCCTATAATGTCCCCAAAATCCCCCTTGAAAATTATAGCCTGTGAATCTCAACTGGTTACCACTGGTTAGCACTCCTGGAAAGGTAAAACACATACATTCTTTATTCTTGCACAATCACATACATTTTATGTGTAACCAATGGGAACAAGAGCTGACACTAAACCCACAAATATGGTTCAGAGGTAACTAGCCAGGCATAATACCTTATATTGATGGCCTGGTTACCCCTTCATCGTCACATGTAGTATATCAAGGATCGGTACTGGGACCCCTGCGTTTTAACTTGTTTATTAATGACCTTGAGGTTGGCATAAAGATCAACGTCTCCATCTTTGTTGATGATTGTGTAAGGTAATAGAATCAGAGCCGGATGTAATTTCTCTCCAGAAGGAAGGGAATAGACAGGAATCTTGGACAAGTAAAGGGCAGATGAGATTTAAGTCAGATAAAGGTAAGGTTATATATTTGGGAAACAAGAATACACAGGCAACTTTCAAATTAATTGTGGATACATTAGGAGAATACTTGATTTAGGAGTGCTTGTAGACATCAGGCTTCGCAATAATGTCAAAATGCATGCAGTAGCTGCAAAAGTAACAAGATCTTATCTTGCATTAAACAGGGAAAGGATGAAAGGGAATAAAACATAATTATCCACTCTATAAAGCATTAGTAAGATCACACCTTGAATATGGAGTACAGTTTTGAGCAACGCTCCATAAAACGACACAGGGTCATACCTTAAGTTTGGAGGAAAGGAGATTTCACCAGCAACAAAGGAAAGGGTTATTTACAGTAAGGACAGTTAAATGTGGAATTCATTACCCATTGAGACTGTGATGGTAGTATCTTAAATGTAGATATAAAATGTAGAAATAAATATCTTCAAATAAAGGTTTAACATATTTTTAGAAAGGAAAAGTACACAGGGATATACCAAATAAGGAAACATGGAACGGATGTTGATCCATGGAGTAATCTGATTGCCAATATTTGGAGTCAGGAAGGATTTTTCTTCTCCTTATGAGATAGCATTAGATTATATTTAACTGGGGTATTTTGTTTGCATATATACAAATATATGATAAGTATCTGTCATCAAAATTTAGCATAGATTAAACTTGATGGACATATGTCTTTTTCATCCACATCTATTATGTAACTATGTAACCAAAGAAGACAAAAAAATCAATCCTATCAGAAATATACACTCATTAGTGATAAGGACACCCCAAAGCATAGAGAGAAGGTTTTCTGGAAATACAAAATATGAAACAGCTAAGGGGAATCCAGAAAATACACGTCTATAAAGTACATTCCAAGGCCTTAAGGGATATGCCGTTTAAAATCTCACATTGAGACTACATAGCTTTCACAACGCAGTTCAAGTCAAGAGAGAAAGACTCCACAAAATGCAGTGTTAGGAAAAAAATAGTGATCTTAAACACTGTCTCTTTACATACTGTATAATCGATTCTGGAATCTAGTGTTGGCATTCATCAACACAATAGTAAGGCTCATGGGAGAAAGACCCAAATCCCACTAATTTTCGCTAATAAAGAAACATGGATAACCAAAGGTAAAACTAATAGGAATGCATTGTGACCACAGAATTATTTGTACTGGCAGCTAGAAAAGTAATAATGATTAATTAGTGTCACCCAACCAGCCTTCAATGGAAACCTTACACTTACTACTGTACAAGCTGATGACAATAGACATGATAGAAACGAACCTAAACATGTTTAGGAATGATGACAGAAGTCTTTTTAACCAGATGGAATTGGTTCATTGATGCCAAGACCATGCATTTGAAAAGCTGCACCATGTCAAATCTCTTGGTGTTGACATGGGTGCCCAACTGCCCATTTAACACATACAGATACTGATGAACATGTACCTATCATGGATATTTAGATATATGTACAGTAATTCCAGGTATAAATCCTAAAATGAATTATGTTGGTAACCTACCAACATAATTAATGAAGACAGAGAAATGTTTGTTATTGTGAATGTTGAACCGTTGATACGGTTTATATATATTCGAAAATTGATAACGATCAAAGCAAAGTGTAGGAAATGGAGAATAAAATTAGGAGACCTTCTTAAGGAGATGTAGAACTAAACCTGGAAAGACTAAATACAGAACAAGAAAACAATGATTGAATAAGAAATCATGTTTTATTGTATACAATGTAAACAACAATTGAAATCATGTATATGTTGCTCTTTTCTCCAATTAAGATATAATAGAAATATATATATATAAAATAAAAAAACAATAGACAATACCGTTCTGTGGCTAACAAAATCTTTTATTGTGCAAGCTTTCGAGAGACTAAGCCCAGCCGGCACTGACCTAGCACCCTGACCAGGTATGAGAGACTGATCCCAGCCTGCACCGACCCAGCACCCTGACACGGTCACACCCTTGAAGAAGTCGGCGCAACAGCTGACAAAACGCATAGGTTACATCACTGTGTCTACCAGCTGATTGTGGGAGGAGGGCCGAGCAACGTGAGAGGAGTGGCGAGCAGTGGTTTGACTCATATCGGCATTTGAGTGGAAGGCGTCAGCTCATGTGCGGCTGTATTTAACATCTAACAGTGACAGCAGTGAACATCTACCTGCTGCATCGACCTTTGGATCGGAGAGATTTGGCTGTCATGAGGGGGGTATACAGGAGATAGGACAGTGTCTCTAGTGTTACCCGGATCAGCATCACGTGATACTTGCATCACGGATTTGCAGGCGCAGCTGACGGAGGGACGCAGAAACCTCTTGGGGTTCATCGTGGATACACTCATCTGGTGAGACCGTTCCCTTACCCCCTCTGTCTTTACCCTTTGGATCCAATATACAGGAAACATCTTACAGCCTGTCACTGCTATTATACATCCATTCTTGATCTACTGTACATCAGAGTCACTCCGCTCCCCATTTATTGCTCTATTTACATCCAATACCGTGCAATTGAGTGCTTCATTATTCATAAGTGCTACTCCCTCCCAATAGATCTATTGGACATTTTTTTGGACACAGTTTTTGGACATTTATATTTTCTCCATTTATTCAATCCATTTGTATTAACCCATTGTTATTTATGCTTTATCTGTATTTGTATATCTGTTTGTCCAGCAACCAAGCTTTTTTTTGCCTTTATTCAATTTTTTTTATTTTTAACAGCTATATAGGATTGCGTTTTTTTCTTTTCCCAATTTTTTAGGATAGGCATATCTTTTTAGAGCTGCATCCTAATGGCTCATTTCCTTTTGACCAGTGCCTGATATTCTTTATACACTAATATTAATTTTATTTATCACTTAATAATTTTCACCTAGTGCTAGTCCTAGCGCTGATTTGTTTTTGTTATATATATATATATACTATTGCCAAAGTAAAACTTATATACATTTGTTTATATATAAAGCCTAAATGTGATGACTATTGTTTCAATGCTGCTACTAGTAAGGATTTAGGCACAGATGTGATTCAGAATGGCTATACTCTAACTCCAACGTTACTAACTGAGGGTTAAGTTAACTTATTCAAGAACAAGTCAACAGTAATATATTACACATAGGCAATCAGTCCCAGGTCTGTCAGCCCATGGACACTGTCCTTAGGGTGCAGTCTACCTGAGCCCTAAAGTCCAGGAGGCTTGAGTGCTGGTGGTTTCCAGGGTTTCTTGCTTATCAGTTCCTTAGGTCCCGTAAAGCCTCTAGCTCTGTCAACTGGATCTACCATGATCTAGCTGCCTTAAGGCAGATAGCTCAGATACTTCCGTCTTACCAGCAATCCACCTAAAGGCTACTTACAGTACACTGGAACTTCTAGTTATAACTTACCTATCAGCCACTCACCGTAGGTGGAGCTATTCCCAATGGCTTCAGGTTTGTGTATCTGTACATGTAGATACAAGCAAGATAAGGATCAGCAAAGGCGTGTTACAGGGAGATACCATTTCACTAAACCTTTTCACAGCAACACTTGAAGAACTAATTGAATTGGGAAGAATAAGGAATCAAAATCAATGGTGAATATTTGAGTCACATACGGTTTGCAGACAGCAATGTTATTGTTGCCACAATTACAGAAGATCTCAAGCAACAAATCAGAGAACTTGCCACAGTGAATCTCAGAAAGAAGTGATGTTCAACAAATTTGTCAATTTCACAAAGATTAAACTAAATGTAGTAGAACTAGAAGAAGTAAAAAAAAAAAACTGTATCTACCTTGGCCAGCAAGTACAGTATCAAAGTATGGGAACCTTTCAAATGAAATCAATGAGAATGAAGATGAGAGGGAGCACATTTGTAAGAAACATGATAATATTTAAATGACACTTTCCAGTGTTCCTCAATAGGAAGGTGTTCAACCAGCGTATTCTGCCTATGCAGACTTGAATCCCAAATGTGAAGATATTTCTGAAGCTTCAGACAACAAAGTAGTATGGAGAAAAGAATGCTGGGTATAGCACATAGAGACAGGAAAAACAATACATGTGTTAAATTGCAAACAAAAGTCAATAACAGAATCACATAAATTAAGACATCTGGAAGCATGACGGAAAAATTGCAGAAAGAAATAACCAAAGTGGCAGAAACCTGGATACTAGATCCTGTCCTACATAATTTGGTTAATTGGGCTCACGAAACCGCTGGACATAGAGACACACAGGCCACATATGAATGGGCCAAACGGCGGGGTTACCTATAACCCTGGATATATTAAAAACTGTAAAGAATCAATGTCCTGTGTGTGGTGTTCTCAAGCAATGGCTGTTGGAGAAAAAAAGTCCAAGGGGATTTGCGAAAGGGCTCTGGCCCAGGCCAGGTCTGGCAAATAGACTTTATAGGCCCACTGCCAAAAGGCCGTGGAGGATTACTCTACTGCTGCACAGTTGTGGATACATTCTCAGCACTTATAAAGGCATTGCCCAGCAGGAAAACGGATCCGGCCGCTACTCTGCGAACGCTACAGCAGATTGTGACTGCATACAGTATGCCCCAAGAAATTCAATCAGATCAAGGGACCCATTTTACCGGCCACGTTGTGCAAGCATGGGTCAAGGACTGTGGGGTACAGTGGACATTGCATATTCCATATCATCCACAGGCGGCTGGTTTGGTGGAGCGGAGTAATAGGTTATTAAAAGAGCAAATTCGTAAACGCACCATGACACAGAAACTAAGGGGGTGGGATGGAGTTCTTACACAGGCATTACTGTTATTGAACAAATGCCCAATAGGGTCAAGAAGTACCCCATATGAAAGAATGTTGGGACAGGGGGAAGCCATACCCCATTCACAGTTATGTCTAATGTTCTAGGGCCAAACCCCCAGGCGCTTGGGCCACAACTGGTATGAAGTTAGCACCCCTTCAGGGGTAACAGCTAAATATAGAGGAGAACAAGTCAGTGTGTCACTAGGCATTTATGGGGAATTTCAGTAGGGGAGTTCTGTGTTTTTCTATCTCACACCCTTGCTAAAAGACACAGGGTGGGCGGTGGTGGGCAATGGAGTCTGGTTGATTGCCTGTGTGCAATTAACCAGCACTCTGCTGTATTTAGAGGCAGTTTCTCTCCAACAGTGATAAGTCCCTCTTACATACCTCCCCTGCTCGTGGGAAACTCAGGCTTACCACGGCAAAATCCCATCCTTCAACTCTCCCTCAAGATATATCTGCGGCTCAAATGAGAGTGGATAGAGTATGAGAAACCTCAGTCCCACTGGGATTGGAGTCCTTTATCCAAGTTATTATTGTCTTCTTCAGAAGGTGCTTGAGATGAGCACTCCTCAGTCGTTTAAGGAGGACTTTTTCCAAGTACAGTCGTTCTACTGACCGCGTGGTCATGAGATTTCCCCCTGCGTCAGGCGATCCTCTCTTTGTAGGCAGACTGTATGGCGACAGTCGCAGAGCTTTTATGCAAATAGCTTTCTCTCGCCATCTTTTCCATGGACTCCAATTTAGCACTAAATGTCCATTCCTTGTAACCCTTGTTCAGGTCATGCAAAGCCTCTGTCAACTTAGTTTTGAATTCTGTCTGATGTCCGGAATCTATTTCTACTATCCTAGACTCGTGCTATTTCATGGTATCACCTACAGAGCATTCAAGAATAGCTATTTGAGTTTTCAGCTCTTGAATTTGTCCTTCTGCACTTCTTTTTCCACTCAATGCAGCTGCCAGTTCAGCTTCTTTGGAATTGAGTTGCGATTCCACATCTCCCAGTTGACTCAGAGTAAGGCTTAAATATGTTTCCTTCTCTCTATTTCTGATCTGTAGCTGCTGGTGCTCCTCCTGGATGTTGTCCAGCTCCTGCCATAGCCGGACCCTTTCATTGTCCATGTAATCAAGCAATTTACAGGCATCTGCCACCTTGGACACATAGTGCAGTGTTGGGTTGTCCCCGTGACGAGAGGACACCTCTTTACTCTCTTCGTTTTTGGCGAGCTGTATCTTGAGCTCAGCAATATGTGCCTGCAGAGCTGCAAGTTGCTGGGATGTGTGTTTAGCTGCCAGCTTAAGATCTTCCCCTTCTAGGCTTTGCTGCCACAGCAGCGAGAAATCCCTGTTTCTTGAGTGCATCCTGCAATTCTCCTCTCAGGGTCTATATCACATCACTGTGCTTTCTCTGAGCTTGCTTCCATGTCTCCTTCATTATACTGTGGAGCACTGTGAATTTCTTGGCTAGGGCCGCAGGTGCTTGCTTCAGTTTCTGGACCTTCTTGTGCTCCTTCTGTACCAGGTCACCTGGCCTCTAAGCTTGGCCTCCAGCGAAGCTCTCTTGTTGTTCAGGGTAGCCTTCAGTTACTCATGCTTTACTGCGGGGACACAATGGGTAATCAGACATTTCTGCAGCGCTTGTACTTCTTAGCAGCCTGCAGATTTTCTTCCTGCAGAGTTCGCTGCTTCTCCTCGACATTCTGGAGATGCATACACAGACCTTGCAATTGGTTCTGCAGTCGGTGTTCTGCTTGTGTGTGCTGCTCCAATTCTTCAAACTTTCATCTTCCAAAAGTTTCTTCATTTTTTGTAGCTCGTGCAGCTTTTCCTTCTTCTCATTGACGTGGTTAGTCAAATCAGAATTTTCTTCTTTCAGCCTTGCATTTTCTCTTTTTACAGACGCTATCAATTTGAGGGTCTCTTCATAGTCCTCTTTCTACTTCCGCACTTCTGAGTTGAGATTGCCGGTCTCTTGGTGTGAGACTTCTATCTCTTGGTTGAGGGTGTGAAGCTCCTTCTGAGAAACTTTAAGATCCATACTAAATTGTAAGGGGTAAGTGGCCCCAATTAACCAGTGCTACAGAGCATATGTGACCCACAGTAATTGTAAAGTAAATGTTTTGAACTGCGTTTTAAACCGGATCACTTGGTGTGGTATTGCATGCTTGAGGCTATAAGCATTAAACCCCTAGATGGCACAAGGTATAACAGAGGTGTGCAGAGTTGTAAGTAGAGAGTGTTTGGACCCCCCCTTGACCTCTGCAATTTCCCTGAATTGAATAATCTTGTATGCCTGGGGTGGCTCTCATTTAAGCAGCAGGTTTACTCACATGCGGTGTGAACGCCGGTTCTGTGTGCTCCATGGCTGACAAGGGATGCAGAAAAAGTGTACCTGTTCCGGTTTGGAAGGGGTGTTTCAGCGGGCACCCCGAGGCAGGAAAAAACAAAGCAACTGCTGGACTGTGCTGTGAAATTTCCTTTATTAAAGCATAGTTAAAAAGAGGGGGGAAAAAGGATGCCCCTGCACCTCTAACGCGTTTCACCCAAGCATGGGCTTTTTCAAAGAGTGACATTACCCGTGTGTAGGCCTCTGATATACCGGATGTGAACCGGAAGTGACGGCACACAGCAAATGGGCTCTGAGTATGCTGCATGCTGTATGATAGACTGCCAGGCTCATGGTTTGAAGACGCTCACACATAGCGCAAGTGCGCCACCTATGGTGCCTGTCTGCCAGTGAGCCTACACCACACACACAGCAGGCTGCATGATGGAATACTGAGTCATAGCTGAATGACATTCACCCGGAACCCATGGGCTTCAGTGACATGCGCAGTAGGGACTAAAAGGTTAAAAACAAAAGAAATGAAAACGAACATTTTAAGCAATCTACATTTAAACATCAAAAACAATATAATTCATATTATTAATCAAATATAAACCTTAATGAAATCTAAATAAATACAAAGATAAATTTCATAATGTATATGTCATAGTAGAAAGCAACAAATGAAAAAAATAGATGAAAAAAATATATAATGATAATAATTTAAATAAAAACAAGTAATGGCAGGGGTAATGGAGATTTCCAATATCTAATTGATGTAAAACATACATTTAGTACATTTATATTGTTATTATTACAATTCATAATTAGAACAATTTGCTTGATCAGAGCATACTTTGTTGCACTTTAAAATTATCAAGTATATATAAATGCAATTGTATGGGATAGAATAACAAGACCAGCAAAACATTGCATAATTGGACATGCTATCAATATAATTTACTGAACATACAAGTGTGAACTTTTCAGATCTCATGATTAATGATATATGTGTTAAAGGAATGGGAAAGGGAAGGGTAGGACAAGAATGGAGAAGGGAGGTGGAGAAGGAAAAGGAAGGGTTGTGGGGGCGGGGAGAGGGGGGGGGGGAAGAGGGGGGAGGAAGGAGAGAAAGAAGGGAAAAGGACCAGAAGATGAATTAAATATTGTCATATTTGTAACAATGTATTGTAAACATATGGAATGGATTTAGTGAGCAAAAAATATATATATATGTGGTATTTTGCATTCCTCATTAAACATGATATAAAAGGACCAAATGGAAGATATATCAACATTTTAAATAAATGCTAGGTACCCAACATTACAAATAGACAAAATTATTCATTTTGTCGTTTATCATATTGATTGTGATCACTTACTCAAAGGAGTATATTGATGGGCCATGTGGGCGAACTACACGAACAGGAGCACATATTTTACAGGGCTCCCTGTGGCAAGAAATAGATGGTTCTACAAAAAATGTTTTATCTCCCAGTCCACGTTGATACCTCTAGGTGTCATGGTATCTAACGTGAAGATCCAGAACATCTCTTTTCTATTTAGAGTGTTCTGACGATCTCCACGTCGGACTGAGAGTGGAATGTGTTCTAGACCACTGAATGTAAGGTGGTCCAAATTTCCTTTGGGACATTCCGTAAAGTGTCGTGCCACAGGGAACTTCTGATCTTTGTTCTTAATACTTCTAATGTGCTCCATTATTCGAAGTTTTAATGGTCGTATCGTTCGCCCTACATAGCCCATACCACAGCCACATGACAAGAGATATATTACATGGTTAGTGTTGCACGTAATAAAACTCCTCAATTTGGTTTTGTTTTTATTTATCTTTGATTGGATTGTTTTAATTGGTTTTGCATAGGAACAGACTTTGCAAAAGCCACATTTGTAAAAACCCATAGGAGGGACAAAGCATTTAGTTTTTGTATGTGGTTTTGTATACATACTTGGTGATATATAATTGGAGATGGTCTTAGCTTTTTTAAATACAAATTTGGGTAACTTTTCAGTATGTGGCTTAAGTTTATTGTCCAATGACAAGATGTTCCAGTGTTTTAATATAATGGAGCGGATGTTATTTGCTTGGCGACTATGTTGTGTAATAAAATAGAGTGGTGTTGATTCATTTTTGCAATCTATTTTAATCTTTTTCTTCAACAATTTAATACGTGGGGTATGGAATGCATAATCAAAAGCTTCCTGTAGGTCCATTTTACAGTATCCCCTTTCGAAAAATCTCAAAGCTAATTCTTTAGATTGCTCTACAAATGAGTCATCTGTTGAGCAAATACGTTTCAACCTTAGGAATTGTGCCTTCGGTATGCCTTTTATTAAAGTACGTGGGTGACCACTGTTGGCTTTAAGAAACGTATTTCTTGAATTTGGTTTTCTGTAGATGTCAGATTGAATAGATTGACATGAATCTACAGATAAAAGTAAATCAAGATACTCGATCTTTTGTTCATGATGTAAAAAAGTAAAATGTAAGTTGTAATCATTCCTATTTAACTGGTCCACAAATTCCGTCAGGGACCTAGTGTCACCTTCCCAAATCAAAAACAAATCGTCGATGAATCTCCGATAGAAAGTGATGTTTTTACGGAAAGAATTAGTGTGACTAAAAATGTGTTTGTGCTCCCAATATCCCATGAACAAGTTTGCATAGGACGGTGCAAATGACGTGCCCATTGCGGTGCCTCGTGTCTGTAAGTAATAAGTGTTGTCAAAAAGGAAATAGTTGTGTGTAAGTAAAAATAAGATAGATTCTAAAATAAATGTGACTTGTGCTGGTGATAACAGTGATTGATTAAGAAAATATTGTGCTGCTGTAATGCCTTGTGAGTGATCAATAATTGTGTAAAGTGATGTTACATCTAAAGTGACCCATAAATAGTTGGGGGACCAAGTGAATTTAGACAGTGAATTTAATAAATCAGTAGAATCCTGTAGGTATGACGGAAGTTTGTGGACCAGTGGTTGCAAAAAAATATCGATGTATCTGGATAATCCATCTCCCAAAGATCCAATACTAGATATAATTGGTCGCCCAGGAGGGTCGACCAACGATTTATGGATCTTTGGGAGATGGTGAAAAATGGGGATAACCGGGTTTTGAACAGACAGGAAGCTTCTTTCTTTTTCGCTTAACACTTGTAAGATAACACCAAAGTCAAGGATACTGTTTAGCTGTTTTGCAAAAACATCAGTTGGGTCAGATTTGAGGGTTTTATATGATTTTATGTCATGTAATTGTTTTAGTGCTTCTGATCGATATTTAACACTACTTTGTACAACAATAGCACCCCCCTTGTCGGCATTTTTTATGACCACATTTTTGTTGGTCATCAAGCTTCGAATACTCAGCTTGTCATTTTTGGACATATTATTGCCGACATGGGGGGTGAATTTGTAACCTTTTTCTAATAGTAGTAAGTCTCTCTCGACTAGTTTCTCAAACGTGGCTATGTGTGGGCCTTTGATGTGAGAGGGATAGAAGGTTGAGCGTGTCTTTAAGCCTGAGTCTCTAGAACCTACCAGGAAGGAGGACACTGATGTCTCCTCCTCCTCTGTAGTCTGTTCATCTAGAAGACTGTTCATGTCTTGAAGGGTACATAGCTCGGTGAATGATGTTAAACCGTCATTTGTTGACTCAGAATCCTGAAACATAACAAGGGTAGAATTAGTTACATCATCAGTTATAATCGCATAATCTTTATGAAAAAACTTTTTCAATACTAGTTTTCTAATGAAGCATTGTAAATCTATTATAGTATTGAACAATCTAAAGTTTTCCATGGGAGCGAAATTCAGTCCTTTGTTTAGTAAAGACAGTTCATTCACAGAAAGAGGTATCCCAGAGATGTTAATGACATTATTTTCAGAGCTCATGTGTATTTTTTTCTTTTTGAGACTGCGCCCTCGTCCCTTAGAGCGCCTAGTCCTTGGTCGTTTTTTGGTTGGGAAAACAATGATGGTGTAGATCTTTGCTCACTTTTAGATCCATGTCCATATTCTGAATCATGATCACTGCTATATTCACCTTGGTTAGATGTATGTCTGGTGGAAAAAGACACTCCATGTGACCGGTAATCACTATCCGAGGCGTCTGAAAAACTTGATTGGTCTCCTGTTCTCTTTTTAAGTATAGAGGGTTTTGAAGTAGATTTCTCTTTGGAACCTTGTGTATGATGTTGATTTTTTTGATTTGTTTTTTTAGCTTTATTGGGAGCTTTGGGATTTCGTATTGGACGAGGGGTTTTTTGCCAGATGTATATTTGGCCACGCTCATAGTCCAAGCGATCCCTATCAAACTTAATTTGTTTCTTCTCCATAATTTCTTTATCAAGTTTGGAGATATTTTGATATAACAAATTATCATTAGTGGCAAAGTTTGGCAAATCTTCAAACTTGTCCAGTTGGTTTTGGAGTTTTTTAATATTTTCCACCAACAAATTCTTTTCAGTTGTTTTAGTATGTATGATAAGCTCCATTAGTTGAAGTGAGCATGAGTCTAATATTTTGGTCCACTTTTCTTCAAAATCTCTACTAATGAAACCAAATGATGGTGTTTTCTTTATTCTTAATCCTCTAGGGATACGTTTGGTTAATATATAGTTTTCCAGAGATGTTATCTCCCACCATAGCTTAATTTTCTGACTCAATAGCTTTTCTAATGTCACAAAATATAATGACAAGTTCATTTTGTCATCACATTTAATGTCCTTAGAGTCATTGAAAATGAACGCAGCTTGTCTGGAGCGTCTTGCGTTATCAGAGCAAAGTGCAACGTATGGTGTTGGTTTTGCATTCATATCTCAAATATCCTCATTCTCTGAAGAAGCCATAGTATCCAGTGTGGTATTAAGTTGATGTTAGGTAATAATTGATTACACTTTGATCAAATTGTATTTTATACAAGAATTGTATACATAATAATCCTTTCTTTGGTATAGTATTAGTGTTCTATAGTCCATAAATGGAAAAATTCCCCATAGCTTTATAATCTAGGCTAAAAAAAGGTATAATTAACAATTATATAAACTTAGTTTATTTAATGAAAAAATCCAAAAAATCACAAAAATGAAAAAATGTATATATATAAAATGTAGCAGTCACAGTCCAGCAAAAAATGTGTAATATAATCACAATATAAAAGTTCATTCATGATATGTGGGTGCTCGAGCCACTGGTTGAATATTCCATAGGACAAAATTGTAAGGGGTAAGTGGCCCCAATTAACCAGTGCTACAGAGCATATGTGACCCACAGTAATTGTAAAGTAAATGTTTTGAACTGCGTTTTAAACCGGATCACTTGGTGTGGTATTGCATGCTTGAGGCTATAAGCATTAAACCCCTAGATGGCACAAGGTATAACAGAGGTGTACAGAGTTGTAAGTAGGGAGTGTTTGGACCCCCCCTTGACCTCTGCAATTTCCCTGAATTGAATAATCTTGTATGCCTGGGGTGGCTCTCATTTAAGCAGCAGGTTTACTCACATGCGGTGTGAATGCCGGTTCTGTGTGCTCCATGGCTGACAAGGGATGCAGAAAAAGTGTACCTGTTCCGGTTTGGAAGGGGTGTTTCAGCGGGCACCACGAGGCAGGAAAAAACAAAGCAACTGCTGGACTGTGCTGTGAAATGTCCTTTATTAAAGCATAGTTAAAAAGAGGGGGGGAAAAGGATGCCCCTGCACCTCTAACGCGTTTCACCCAAGCATGGGCTTTTTCAAAGAGTGACATTACCCGTGTGTAGGCCTCTGATATACCGGATGTGAACCGGAAGTGACGTCACACAGCAAATGGGCTCTGAGTATGCTGCATGCTGTATGATAGACTGCCAGGCTCATGGTTTGAAGACGCTCACACATAGCGCAAGTGCGCCACCTATGGTGCCTGTCTGCCAGTGAGCCTACACCACACACACAGCAGGCTGCATGATGGAATACTATGTCATAGCTGAATGACATTCACCCGGAACCCATGGGCTTCAGTGACATGCGCAGTAGGGACTAAAAGGTTAAAAACAAAAGAAATGAAAACGAACATTTTAAGCAATCTACATTTAAACATCAAAAACAATATAATTCATATTATTAATCAAATATAAACCTTAATGAAATCTAAATAAATACAAAGATAAATTTCATAATGTATATGTCATAGTAGAAAGCAACAAATGAAAAAAATAGATGAAAAAAATATATAATGATAATAATTAAAATAAAAACAAGTAATGGCAGGGGTAATGGAGATTTCCAATATCTAATTGATGTAAAACATACATTTAGTACATTAATATTGTTATTATTACAATTCATAATTAGAACAATTTGCTTGATCAGAGCATACTTTGTTGCACTTTAAAATTATCAAGTATATATAAATGCAATTGTATGGGATAGAATAACAAGACCAGCAAAACATTGCATAATTGTACATGCTATCAATATAATTTGCTGAACATACAAGTGTGAACTTTTCAGATCTCATGATTAATGATATATGTGTTAAAGGAATGGGAAAGGGAAGGGTAGGACAAGAATGGAGAAGGGAGGTGGAGAAGGAAAGGGAAGGGTTGTGGGGGGGGGGGGAGAGAGGGGGGGGAAGGGGGGGAGGAAGGAGAGAAAGAAGGGAAAAGGACCAGAAGATGAATTAAATATTGTCATATTTGTAACAATGTATTGTAAACATATGGAATGGATTTAGGGCCTCATGCAGAGAGCATCGTTATTTCAAAACTCGCCATTTTTTGTTCAATTTCGCGCAGAAAACGGCAGAAAATGGCGAGTTACGAAAAACGCGCCAATTTTTTTTCCCTATTTCTAAAACTCGCCTCGCGGCTGGCGAGAACCTCCATCTCGCCATTTTTAAAACTCTCCGAATGCAGAGAGGTGCGAACGGCATGTAGCGGCTGTAGCGGCTTTTCGCATTTTTGCCGCACCAGGAAAAGATGGCAAGATGGCGCTCGCCGCCTATAGTAAAGGGGAAAAAAAAGGCGTGAATTTGTTTTTACACGTTTCTGAAGCGCGCATCTTTCCCATTTAAACTCGCCACACGCATCCATGTTAAACATAGCAGAATTCGCACTTTTCTGCATATGGAGAATAAAACTCTCCAAAAAAGCTACTTTTTATGAAATTCGCCAATTTTAAAATTCTATGCTCTCTGCATGAGGCCCATAGTGAGCAAAATATATATATATATGTGGTATTTTGCATTCCTCATTAAACATGATATAAAAGGACCAAATGGAAGATATATCAACATTTTAAATAAATGCTAGGTACCCAACATTACAAATAGACAAAATTATTCATTTTGTCGTTTATCATATTGATTGTGATCACTTACTCAAAGGAGTATATTGATGGGCCATGTGGGCGAACTACACGAACAGGAGCACATATTTTACAGGGCTCCCTGTGGCAAGAAATAGATGGTTCTACAAAAAATGTTTTATCTCCCAGTCCACGTTGATACCTCTAGGTGTCATGGTATCTAACGTGAAGATCCAGAACATCTCTTTTCTATTTAGAGTGTTCTGACGATCTCCACGTCAGACTGAGAGTGGAATGTGTTCTAGACCACTGAATGTAAGGTGGTCCAAATTTCCTTTGGGACATTCCATAAAGTGTCGTGCCACAGGGAACTTCTGATCTTTGTTCTTAATACTTCTAATGTGCTCCATTATTCGAAGTTTTAATGGTCGTATCGTTCGCCCTACATAGCCCATAGCCCACATGGCCCATCAATATACTCCTTTGAGTAAGTGATCACAATCAATATGATAAACGACAAAATGAATAATTTTGTCTATTTGTAATGTTGGGTACCTAGCATTTATTTAAAATGTTGATATATCTTCCATTTGGTCCTTTTATATCATGTTTAATGAGGAATGCAAAATACCACATATATATATATTTTTTGCTCACTAAATCCATTCCATATGTTTACAATACATTGTTACAAATATGACAATATTTAATTCATCTTCTGGTCCTTTTCCCTTCTTTCTCTCCTTCCTCCCCCCCTTTCTCCCCCCCTCTCCCCCCCCCACAACCCTTCCCTTTCCTTCTCCACCTCCCTTCTCCATTCTTGTCCTACCCTTCCCTTTCCCATTCCTTTAACACATATATCATTAATCATGAGATCTGAAAAGTTCACACTTGTATGTTCAGCAAATTATATTGATAGCATGTCCAATTATGCAATGTTTTGCTGGTCTTGTTATTCTATCCCATACAATTGCATTTATATATACTTGATAATTTTAAAGTGCAATAAAGTATGCTCTGATCAAGCAAATTGTTCTAATTATGAATTGTAATAATAACAATATAAATGTACTAAATGTATGTTTTACATCAATTAGATATTGGAAATCTCCATTACCCCTGCCATTACTTGTTTTTATTTAAATTATTATCATTATATATTTTTTTCATCTATTTTTTTCATTTGTTGCTTTCTACTATGACATATACATTATGAAATTTATCTTTGTATTTATTTAGATTTCATTAAGGTTTATATTTGATTAATAATATGAATTATATTGTTTTTGATGTTTAAATGTAGATTGCTTAAAATGTTCGTTTTCATTTCTTTTGTTTTTAACCTTTTAGTCCCTACTGCGCATGTCACTGAAGCCCATGGGTTCCGGGTGAATGTCATTCAGCTATGACTCAGTATTCCATCATGCAGCCTGCTGTGTGTGTGGTGTAGGCTCACTGGCAGACAGGCACCATAGGTGGCGCACTTGCGCTATGTGTGAGCGTCTTCAAACCATGAGCCTGGCAGTCTATCATACAGCATGCAGCATACTCAGAGCCCATTTGCTGTGTGCCGTCACTTCCGGTTCACATCCGGTATATCAGAGGCCTACACACGGGTAATGTCACTCTTTGAAAAAGCCCATGCTTGGGTGAAACGCGTTAGAGGTGCAGGGGCATCCTTTTTCCCCCCTCTTTTTAACTATGCTTTAATAAAGGACATTTCACAGCACAGTCCAGCAGTTGCTTTGTTTTTTCCTGCCTCGTGGTGCCCGCTGAAACACCCCTTCCAAACCGGAACAGGTACACTTTTTCAAGATCCATACTAAGACTGTAGACAGCATTTTGAGAGATGTTCAGCTCATCAGCGAGACTGAGAATTTCCTTTTTAGAGACTTCCAGTTCTGTGCGCAACTGCTGATGTCTTGGTGTGAGGCATCCAGTGCTATGTGGAGAGTATGAACCTCATTCTGCGATATGTCCACCTCTGTCTGAACACTGTTGACCTCATGGTGTGAGGTATTCAGTTCTATGCGGAGATTGTGAACCTTTCTGAGAGACTTCCACCTCTCTATGGCAATTGCGAACCTCTTGCTGAGAGAGACTAATCTCTTTCAGTGCCTCCTCATACTTCTGTTCCAGATTAGCACTCATTCTATCAGATTTGCTCTGTTTTTCTACATGTTGGCATTAGTAGCGTTCTCAGTATCTAGCGCAGTCTTTAGATCCTCTAATTCGGTCCTGGCCAAAGAGTAAATTGTCAGCACAGTCTTCTGTAGCTCAGCATTATGTTCTCTCTTCATTTTTAATTGTTCGCAGACATGCTTGGCAGTTTGCAGGGCATCTTCACGGTTGGTCAAGGGATCGTCACTCACTGAATTCGGCTCCGCTTTGGTGTGGTTGGTTTAGGGTTTCTCACTGTGAGCACCAGACAGACACCTCTTTGGGATACACGACTTCTGTCTTTGGCCCTTCTGATATTTGGTCATCCGCGGGATGAATTCTCCATTTCATCTAGACTGCAGGGCATCTTGGACACCTTTTCCTCCGAGGGATCTGTGGAAGTGTCTGATCCATCCATGGTAATTGGAGAACCTCTTTTCTTTTTCTGTCGTTTTGCTTTGGATGACTCCGATCAATCAGGGGTACTGGGATCTCCTTCTAGGTTTGAAACTTCAGCAGCTTCACAGCATCCACCATGCTTTTCTTGCAATTACATTAGCTGGCCGGAATTTTCGGGGTCATAGAGACCTGTTTGTTCGGTGCGTACCGAGTTTAGGCACCTCTGACATTCTATGGGTTTTTTGTGTTTGTGTCTTGTTTCAGGTTCCCCAAAAGAGACATCTTCATCCTTATCCTCATAGGACCGGAAGCACCACTCTTCTGTGGGGTAGGGTTCATTACAGGAACACCGCATCTTGTCCTCCATTTTGGTGGTATCAGGTGTATTTTCTTCCTGACATCGGGAGGCACTATTGCAGGTGTTTTCACTGTATTCGCTAGAACCCCATCTGGTAGTCCCCCATCTGGTGAAGAGACTTTGCTTTTTTAAAACCAGAGACAGAACATGAAACATAGACAGAGCTCAGTGCACATCCAGTAAAACTTATACACGGTACAGTGCCTAAATATATATATGTATAGATATCTATTAAATAAAATGGTCTTTTAGTTTAACATTTTGGCCAAAGTGTTGTAAGCCCCTGAGCCACTACACGGCAGACCACATCTCAAGGGTCCCTAACACTAATATAAATTCTTAATAACCTGTGCATTACCAGGAAGAATGATTTATAATAAATCTGTCAAAATTAGTTCCATAATTCTAAGTCTGATTGAAGCTTTTATTAACCTGTACATTACCAGGAAAAGCACTCTGTATTAGATTTTTCACAATCATCCTGCAAGCAAGGAAGTTCCCCTGAGAGTGGGAGATGCAATGGAGTGAGCTCTTAACCATTCAAATGTGGGAGGGGGTGAGCTTCAACAAGGTGGGAGGAGCCACCCTCCAATCAGCCAAGACCAGCTGAACCAGAATTGAAAAACATATACAGGACCCCTACAAGCTCATATTAAACCCCCAAAATAACCACAACATATATATAAGCATATAGGTGTCACAGAGGAGTGCTATTGAGCATGGCAATATATATTTAAAACCAGAGACAGAACATGAAACACAGACAGAGCTATATGTTATGGTTATTTTGGGGGTTTAATATGAGCTTGTAGGGGTCCTATATGAAGAGACTTTGCTTGCAGAGTTTGTAGCTCTCACATGTGTCTCTGTAGACTTTTTCTTCTTCTTTACTTTGGTATGTTTTGAAACATTAGCAATACTGTGCACACATTCTTTCTCATCAGTTATACAGGATGTGCACTTACTAAGTAAAACTTCTGTACCTTCCTTGCTGCTGCAGTTCACTGGCTCGTTGAAAAAAATATTCTTCTTGCTGTTGCCCTTTTTTTGGGGTCACGTAAGGGATCATTTTCATCATCCGAAAAAGGCCTGAAGGGACACTGCTCCATGTGCATTAGCTCTTTACACCAGGAACACTTTTTCCCTCCCATTCTTGCAGATTCTGTATTTGAATTCAGCTGGGTGGCCATTTTAAAATCCCATGTTTTTTTTTCCTTTTCTTTTACAAGTGGTGGGGTAGACTCTAGTCACAGCATCAGTCCCTTGTGTGGGTCACCATCTGTCACAGTTATCCCAGTAAAACTGTGGCATTGTGGCTTTCTCCAGTGCAGTGTAGTTTTCCTGCCTGGATGTGTAGCCCTTTAATTCTGGTCACTTCTGCACATGTTTTGTTGCTCAGACTGTTGCAGGAACTTATGAAGGCAAAAGCACACAAATGTTTACAGGCAGTCCTCGAGGCCTCTTTGAACTTCAAGGGCCATCTCTCATCTCAACTTTTGACACATATGTAAGAAATGTGTGCAGAGGTATGCATGGAAACCGTTTAAAAGGTGAAATTAAAATAAGGCTTTATTGCCCTTTCCTTTAAACAATATTGCAAACAACAATATACATAAAACAATATACACCTATCCCTGTGTAAGGGCTAACTGACTTCCCCAGTCCCTCTCTGCAAGGCTGGGGGAGTGTTACGCTTGTGCTGCCCGCAGACTAGACCCGTCCCTTGTACTGAAGGTGGGATGAACAGAACCACGCACCCACAGCAGAGAGAGTGCGTCCGCACTGTGGTAGTAGCGTAGCCGGCCAGATAGCGAAAGCTGTAGTAAAGTATGTACTTGCCTGGTCCGGGGTAGAAGAGTGCCGTAGTGAGTTCCGTAGCTGAGGATCGAGGATTGAAGACGTCCGGAAGGTTGTGGTATTAAAGCTGAGTCTAAGGGTCTTAGAGGTCAACGTGGTAAGGAGGAAGCCGGGGTGGAGATCCAGAGAGAGTAGTCACAAAGCTGGGCCAGAACCTGAAGGGACTATAAAGTAAGAGCACAGCACAGGATCTACAACTGATAGGTAGGAGACTATGCAGAGCAATGAGCCAAAGGAGGGACTGGGGTTATAAAGGTAGGTGGTCCAATAGATGCAGGGGCAGAGCAGGGGTGTGCCGTGCGGCACTCTGTGGTTGGACGTCGTTGTATTTGGTTTTAGAGAGCAGTTGTGCTGGAGGGCGTGAGTGAGGACAGTGCAGATGCCAGGGGGATGGCCAAAAGCCGAGTGCAGTGAATAAATTATAGCCGGAGATGCATGCTCTGTAAGACCAGGTTGCACGCGTCCAGGCAAGATGGCGGCTGCCTGCGTTTGTGTCGGAGGCAGGCAAGCGGCACCATGGCAGGGATAACGCCGAAGGGGAATGCGGCGGTTGCTGCGGACCCCGCGGGAGACAAGGGGTGGTCACGTCATGGATGGACGTAACCCCTGACTCCTTACAGGGAGAAATGCCCCTTACCCACTTATCACCTCAAAGTCTCAGTGGTACCTTAACGCAAGTGGCCCTTCAGGTCAGTGGAGTCTGGGTAGGTGTCTGCTTGAGGGTCCAGGCATAGAGCTCTGGTCCCCTTTTGACTTGCTCTCAGAACACAGCCCTCTTTTTCCTTATGTCAGCTCCCTTGAGAGCTAAGGAATCTCCTTCCTGTATCTCAGACAAGGCTTTTTCCTAATCAGCCAGGTGGAGTCTGGTTGATTGCATGTGTGCAATTAACCAACACACTGCTGGATTTAGGGGCAGTTTATCTCCAACAGTGATAAGTTCCTTTTACAGGGACCCACAGTGCTAATCCTTCCCTTAATGGCCCATCCTGCAAGGAAAAAATACAACTACTCGTTTCTCTTAATGCCGCTGGAAGAAATCGCACTCTCACAGACTTCCTTCACTACAAATTTATGCTATCCTGTTTCAACTCTTGCCTCTCTGAGGCTAAACAAACCTATTTTTCTTCAATAATAAACATGCAGGAGTCTAACCCACGCAGACTCTTCTCTGTCTTTGACTCCCTGCAAAGACAACCCTCGAATTCCTGTTCTTCTTCCTCCATCTCACTTAAGGACTTTGCTGACAAATTCATAGAAAAGGTGGAATCCATACATCAGAACATCCCCTCTGTTTCCTCCTCCCACACTACACCTTTTCCTAACTCTCACCCTGCCTTCCTTGACTCTTTTTTCGCTGTCACAGAGGAGGATGTGCCATTGCTGATCTCCTCTTCTCCCTCTACCACTTGCCCTCTTGACCTCATTCCCTTCCATCTCCTAAAACCTCTTGCTCCTACTATAATCCCTATGCTCACACACATTTTTATCCTTCCTCTTCTCTGGTACCTTTTCCTCCTCCTTCAAACATGCAACATTCATACCATTACTAAAAAAACAGCAAGCTTGACCCTACCTGTCTTTCTAACTATCGGCCTGTCTCCCTCCTGCCTGTTGCCTCTAAACTCCTTCAACCTCTTGTATTCTCTATCTTGCTCCATTTTCTCAACACCTATTTTCTCCTAGACCCTCTACAATCTACCTTCCGCACTGCTCTCTCCACTGAAACAGCCCTCACTAAATTATCTAATGAAATATATGCTGCCAAAGACAGAGGTCATTACACTTTGCTCATATTACTCGACCTCTCTGCAGCATTTGATACTGTGGACAACCCTCTTCTCCTTCACATTCTCCATACTCTTGATATTCGTAACACAGCTCTATCCTGGATCTCCTCACCCTCCCAATGTATTTTTTGTCTCTTTTTCTAACACCTCCTCTTTCTCTATTAATCTCTTTGTGGCGATACCATTCTGTAGGTGACCTAATCACATCTCTTGGGTTCAAATATCACCTCTATGCTGACAACACAAATTTACTTTTCAACCCCTGACCTTACACCTGCTGTACAGACTAAAGTTTCTGAATGTCTCCCTGCTATTTCACATGCTTTAACCTGTTTCAATTTTCACATGCTTTAACCTGTCTTTGTTTTTTTATTTACCAAGAATTAATCCCAGAAGGGGTTTTATCTGGATACACACATTGCTAAGAGAGAACACACTGCACACTATATCAGCACCTGCCACAAGCTGAGAGACGTACATTAACCCCCACACCCCTGTGTGAAACTGTTACCCATATACCCTGCAATCATTATACCCTATCCCTAGTATTCGTGTAATTATTGTCCCCCACCCCCTATTATTCACGCTTTGGCAATACTGAAATATTCTTTCGTCATGCCAATAAAGCTGATTTGATTTGATTTGATTTGAGAAAAGAAGAAATAACTAAGTATTGGTTTATTTTTTTTATTTTTCCAGTTATAGGCTGGTTTTGTTTTCTAAAAGTAAGTAAGTTTTAAGATTTTAAAAGTAGTTGAAAAAATCTTGTGTACGCTGTAAAACATGTTTTTTTTTCCAATAAATTACACAAACAATAGTACTATTGAACAAGGAATAGTGGGAGATTTGTACACAGTTTTACTTGCTCTTTCATTGTCAAATATTGTATAAATGTATGTGCACACAGGTAACTATTAAATACCTTTGAATCTTAAGACACTGGGAATATGTATTAAAATGGTTCAATATGCTCCGAAAAAACATATTTTCATGCGTGTCAATTTTCTAGCATCAATGTATGAAACTTTCAAATCTTGCTTTTTACCTTTATATCTCTTTGAAATAGATGCTAAGACCAACTAAGCATGGCAGATTTATTTGATGCAAAGAGAGAGGAAATCTGCATCTTTTGATACATCTCATCCGATTGTGCTGACTCAATGCTCCCCTAACCCTTCCTAAAACCACTTCCCAAAATGCTCATGGTGCAAATAAAGCAAATTGGGGCAAAAAAAATGGAGCAAAGCAATTACTAGTTATGGAGCAATGCTACATTTTCTGACTGTAAGTCAAGTTACAAAAACAAGAAGCTACAGTATAAAATGCATTAATGTGATTTCAAGTATATGAGTAAAATATACTTAAAACATAAAGGGTAACATAGAAAAAAACTTAAATATTATGCGTATGCATATCAAAGTCCTTTTTTAAAAAATAAAATGCAAACTAGTCCTTAACCTGTGATGATTCTGTCACCTGTGTTTTTGCTCAAAGCCTGGATGACTAGCAGAGATTAGATTTAATTGACTGCGGATTTAAACTGATCCTTAGGTAAAAGGAATTACTTTTGAAATTGTGACTGAAAATTACATTTGGTTGAATGATTAAAGAACCTGGTAGATTTCATGTTTAAGAATTACTTAGTTTAGTGTTTTTGATGTTGCATACTTTCATTAAAAAGCAAGAGACATGTTTCATTTATTGGGCTACAGGACAGATAATTATCATTAAAAAGTTACAGAACTGTCAGATGTCTACTGTAGATTGTTGAAAATTACGTACAAAATTGATTCGTAGTAATAAGAATAGACAATTATATTAGATGATTCATCTCATGTTGGACCTTATTTGTAAAAGTTTTTTTTGCAGTTGTTGAGATTAAGGGGCTTATTGGTGTGTTCATTTTTTTAATCTTCAAATTACAATTACACACACGAAGTACTGTACAGGAATGAAAGACAGGTTGCATTGCAATTAGCATTTTAGGACAATAACTCACGATCGCCCACTTGAGTTTCTCGACGGTATTGCAGACTACGCTAAAAAGCAATTTTCTGCAATCGATCAAAACATTAGTAAAATCGCACCTTACCGCGTGAAAATTTCAATAAAGCACGCACCAAGACCGGGTGTGCCAAGGAATTCAACCGGCAAAATGGTTGGATAACGGCCGCTGCATCTGTACATTTCTTCATAACTCACTTATGAAGACCTTTTCACCCAAAATGCCTACTGCTTTCTGTAAGCCTCAATATGTGGGCGATAAAGACATAAATCGTCATTTTTTGCAGCCGTCAAAAACCAATCGCCGGTGAGCGGTGATAAGCCACTTATCTGCATGTTCTGAACCACATGCAATTCTAGTAATCTCGATTAGTTTATCGAGGCTAATTGTGGCTCTAGAATGGTGAGTTTCTCCCCAAATCCTCACGCCAGGAAAAGTTGGTGTGAGGCTGGGGAGAACCTACAGAGAAGGACACAAGAGAGGACTTAGAAAAAAAATTCCTGCATCAGATTGATGCCGGGAGTCTCCGGAGCTGATACCCATTAATATCAACACCAGAAACCGCCTGCATGAATCCCATGCAATAAAAATGCATTTACAGGAAACTTCAATTCCTTAGCGGCTAACAGTGCCATGTTTATTGTGGGTAGTGGGGGTCGGTGAAAGTGGTATTTGGCCTTGGTGGGTGTTAGGCCTTGCAGGGGGGTGGGTTGCAGAATGAGTTAACCCCTTCATTACCTTAGCAGTTAATACTTTAAGGGATAATATCACATACTTTAAAATAATTTAACATATCACTTGGTACATGAACCAATGGGATTGTCTTCAATCCCATTGGCTGTAATACCATTAGATATGTGGTTCCAAGGATGTGATGTACCTCCTTGGAGATGACGTCACATCCTTAAAAAAAAAAAAAAAGAGGCGGCACATGATACAGCATCCAATCGGATTGGAGCTGTCCCATCTGACCCTAAAATGTGACTTTCCAGGCCCTATATAAAGCCTGTTCCGTTTCATTTTAACTCAAGAAGACGACGAGACCACATCCGTTGTGGATTTAACATGGGGTACTTTGGATTGAAAGAAAAAAGGTTAAAGAAAAGAAGAAAATAATGACAGATGAAGATAGAAGAAGGTGAAAGAAGATCAAAGAAAGAAGATTTTTTTTTTTTACCTGATGCTGTTCTTCAAGGAGTATGGAGACGGATTGCGGGTGATGACGTCGCAGGTCGAGAGCTTGCAAATATGCTCCGGATTCGGAGGGTGAAGACTATTAAAGGTAAGTAAAATATTGAATGTACAGTATGTAAATTTCTTTTTTCAAGTTTTTGATTGTATTTATGTATTTTTATGTTTTTCATTGCCCATTGACTGCTAATGTAGTAATCTGTGCCCATGGTACAGATAAATACAATGACAGGCAATGCATTTTTTTTGCAAATGCTTGTTTACAGTTGATTGTTATTTTTTCTGCCTCCTTAAGTCCACTACAATGTAACTACAAGACACATGCCTGTGAAATTCTCCAAGAACTAGATTGGCTATCCCTTGAGTCAAGACACAAAGTAAATGTTTCTTGTCTTCAAATATTTCTGATGAAGCTACTGCTATCTGAACAATCTCATCACCACAAACACTCACAGTACTTATCACCTGAGATCTACTCCAAAAGACTGTTAACGGTCCTGTGATTCAATAAATAATTTTGTCGCTCCTCCTCTTACCATGCACCAATTAAATTGGGTAATGAAGCAGCAGACCATATTACTATGGACTTCACAAATACAAGCAATGCAAGTAAAAAAAAAATACACAAACAAAAATTGCGTAATCAAAAAATACAACACAACAGTTTGAGTATCTTCCTCGGAACTTCATATCAGATATTTGTTGATGCATCAAACTCTGCTAAAACAGAGTTAATATGACACCCCGTTAAAAAAATAAATATTTTTAGAACTGTATTCAACACATTATGCAATACTATTTATATAGTTCTAGTAGAGTCCCTTAGTTAATATTCAGAATGTATTTGAACGCCAAACATTCCTAGTTACTGTATGTTGTAATCACTGTTTGATAATAAATTATGTGAACTGAAATGGAAAACATTGCATAAAGGTGTCTTGTTATGGGAATTACTTGAGTCATTAAATCTCAATGGTTAGAAATTATCTGAACCTATACTAGAGTCATTGCAGATCCAACATGCCAACTGCATCCAATCTATCATGTTGATTTGCACTTGACTTTGAAAATTCCAAATCAATTCTTTCTTGGTAACAAATTATGTTTCAAGAAATACTATTGTGATCTGTTTGACTGATTTATTGAAAAAATTATATGTTTTAAAGTGTGTAGCAATAAAATGCAGGTAATAAGACAATACAAATGACACTTGCTAATGTTCTGAGCATTTAGAGACTATTTTGCAGTTTTCTTCTAATAGATAGTCTAAGTTAAAGAAACTCATTAACTGAAAGACATTAACAGCTGTTATTTGAAATGAGGTTTGGGCACACTACATTGCTAGAGCATTTTAAGGGATAAATATGCCCTAGCAGGTAACATGATCAAGTCATGACTCATGAGCAACAGGACTACCTGTTGTTGTAACATTGTACAGTACCGGTGTAAAAATCATATTAAATGTTAGTGCTCAAATCACAGATCATGAGCAAATAAATACAATGTCAGCTCATGAATAAATAAAAAGTTATAAAAACATATAATTTAATAGTCGATAAGAACCACCCGGCCCTCATAGTTTTTCCATTTCCCTATCTGTTGTAAAACCTCAGACCCTATTTGATCCTTGGCTTTCTTTTACAGATATTTTTTTAGGATAGCTCTGTGACTATCCTATGCATTGTTTTATTCCCCTACTACTGTATATTAGTCTCTACCACTGCTGGCGGGATGTTTTGGATAGTGTTCTTTGTTGGGCTTGTGGTAATTGGGACATACCGACTATCAAACACTGACACGCCTTAATAAATCCCATACTTAAATTAATTGTGGAACTATGCAACTCTTTGCCATTTTAGGGTTTGCCTGATAGAAAAATGTTTTTATCTTTAATTGGGCCATTTTTTATAAGTCTGGCTCTTCTCGCTTCTCTCTACACCACGGGATGTGGCCTCTTGCATGACTTTCATCTTCTGAGAAATTCCAAGTCTTATTGTCAGTAGGGCTCTGACATCATAAACCGATCACATGGTACATCAACCAATCAGGTTGCTTGATGTACTGTACAACATGGTTCCTCATTTTTGCTTGAGAATGAATTCTCAGGCAAAAATGAGAGAATTACATGGTACATCAAGCAACCTGACAAGCAACCTGATTGTTTGATGTACCGTTTGATTTCCTCCATTCTTTTTAGATAAGAGGTAATCTCAAAGGAAGACAATAACATGGTTGAGATGACTAGTGGACCACGGGCTACAAAGGGATTAATATTTACTGTAATATATTTTAGGTTACATTTTATAATCTATTTCAAGTTGGTTTAGCTTATCACCAATGAACAGTATATAATTGGCAATATATTGGCCATTATATAGATAGGAAAGATATGGCTAATGCCAGCCTGGTGTAGGTGATAAAATATTTATGGTATTTCTGACATTAATCTCGTTCCGATAAATATCGTAATGTGGTGAATGGCAATTATTTCCAAAAATGTGGTATTAGGCCTCTTTTTTTATCAAATCCCCAAAAAGTGTGTTATTTTTGTGTTACCGCAACTTGATGTATCCAGCCCTATGTTTGTGTTTTTCAGCTTTTTGAAGCATCTGAACAAGCTTCTCACCCCTACCACATGCAGCACTTATCGTCTGAGATCAGACTCCAAAAGACTGTTCATGGTCGCAAGGCTCAACAAAGTATCCGGCCGCTCCTCCTCTTACCGTGCACCCCAAAACTGGAACAACCTACCGGAGACTCTCACATCCACCACCAGTTTAAGTTCTTTCAAAACTAAGGCTGTGTCACATTTTAATCTGGTCTGTAACTGTTTCATAAGCCTATAATATACATCTTCTTTAATTGTGCATGCAATGTATTGTATATAATGTATACCCTGTTCATTTATGTAACTGTATTTGTAACCATTTATTATTTGTCATTTTAACTCTATGCCCAGGACATACTTGAAAACGAGAGGTAACTCTCAATGTATTACTTCCTGGTAAAACATTTTATAAATAAATAAATAAATCTCAAACATCAAATGGCATAAAACATTGTGGAAATTAAAAGATCTGCACTTACAGTAGGCAAGCACTTAAAGTGTTTTATGTTTACTTTACTTATATTATGCATATTTATTTACAGGACTAGATAGGATGCCTGTCATCTGCTTAATTGATATATAGGGGGAGATGCTAAAGGGCAGGGCTATAAAGATACACTAGACAAGAAACAGAATGATTCTGAATGATTGGTGATAGTCTTAATAATCTTTATTATAGTCTACACAGAAGAGAAAGAACTCAGCTTAATTAGCACTCCCTCACCTGTAGTATGTAGAATAGTTAAGATAAAAATAATATTTAATGAAATCTAGGTTAAAATAAAGTGTACAAAAAGCATGGACTACTAACTCACAAACTGATTGCCAGATAGATGTTGTCACCTGGATTGCAGGTAACAGTGAAGTGGTGCAATTCCACCCCGTGAATGGACGCTGACTAAATTGTCAATTTAAAATCAGTCAATGATACCAACGTAACTCCACCCTGTCCAAGGATAGGGTGAAAAAGGGAAAGTCCTCCAGCGCATAGACCTTGTCCATCAACCCAACCAGGTGTACATGAGGAAAGATAAACACAGAAGAAAGGAGTATTGGTAAACTGACAAATATGGTTGTGCTATTAACAACTCTTAAGTTAATGGCATAGACTATACTGTGATCTAGCCAAACCACTCTACACCTTATGACTGCTTGCAAATATCCAAATCACTACTTAAAAAGGGCAACATACACTTACATGTGTTGATCACACTGGAGATGGGGATGTACCCTTCAACAGCAACCAGTGGAGTACTTAAAAAGGTAGAAAAAGGGAACATGGCATAATAAATTTTTAATAACAATAGAAAAAATAAAAATGGATGCACTCTAAAACAGCTTATTCACAAATGCATAAGTGAATAGCTCCCCAGCCTGATGTTACTCCACTGGAAACCAGCACACCCACATCTGTCCCTTTTGTCATTGACTGCCAAGATTTCTTTGGGGTGTCCTTCATAGCTGCTCCTGCATCTCTCTGTCTCTTCTGCTTCCTTGTGGCTTTCCTGGCACAGTCTGGTTCCAGCCCTTTGATACCATTCCTACCAGGGTCCGGTTTGTGCAGGGAAACAGGGGTCTGCTAGGGTGCTCGCTGATTGGTTAATCAGCTGGTGTGGAGGAGTATGGTGGCCAGCTGTGATCAAATATCAAAAAACGCATTTTGCATAACGCTTCTTCAGTGATGAAGCACTATGCGAAATGCGTTTGATGAACTTTGATCATAGCCGGCCACTGTACTTCTCCACACCGGCAGATTGACCAATCAGCGAGCACCTTAACAGACCCCTGTTTCCCTGCACAAACCAGACCCTGGTAGGAATGGTACTGAAGGGCTGGAACCAGGCTCCGCATGAGCCAGGAAAGCCACCGGGAAGCAAAAGAGACAGAGAGATGCAGGAGCAGCTGTGAAGGACACCCCAAAGAAATCCTGCAAGTCGATGACAAAGGGACAGACGTGGGTGTGCTGGGTTCGAGTGGAGTAACATCAGGCTGGAGAGCTATTCACTTATGCATTCGTGTATAAGCTGTTTGTGAGTGCATCCATTTTTATTTTTTCTATTGTTATTAAAATTTTATTATGCCATGTTCCCTTTTTCTACCTAAGTACTCCACTGGTTGCTGTTGAAGGGTGCACCCCATCTAAAGTGTGATCAACACATGTAAGTGTATGTTGCCCTTTTCAGTAGTGATTTGGATATCTGCAAGGTGTAGAGTGGTTTGGCTAGATCACAGTCTATGATAGTCTATGCCATTAACTTAAGAGTTGTTAATAGCACAACCATATTTGTCAGTTTACCAATACTCCTTTCTTCTGTGTTTATCTTTGCCCATGTACACCTGGTTGGGTTGATGGACTGAGTCTATGCACTGGAGGACTTTCCCTTTTTCACACAAGCTACATTTTGGAGGAGTTGTAATACCTCCTTGGACTCTAGCAGCAGGACACGGTGGACATTGTAATATCTTTTATATTATCATTTATTGTACCTTGGTGATTCGCTGGCACTACTATTTCTCTGTTTTTTCTGTCCAAGGATAGTGCCTTAGTTCATCAGAAAAAACATAAGCAATATTCAAGTTGATTGATATCAGGGTCGAGGTTATTCCCCATCAGTTTAAAACTGACATATATAGTTGTAGTACAAAGTAACCATGTTAACACATATCATAGTTCTAATGAATTGTGAACACGTAACCACATGAGGTGAAATTTGGTTACTAACTTTTGGTATAACTATATGGTGGATAAGTGCCAGTTTAGAAATAAACTCGCTTGTAGTATTGATAAACAGTCTCTCTATGTTTATATACTTACAGTAGATACAATTGTTGCAACTTGTCATGCTGCTTAGATTGATCAGATGTATCAAACTTTAGTACCTAGCAAATCTCCAGTTGTATTGCACCTTGGCAGAAATTGGTCAATAGAGACACACAAATAAAAATCCAGATAATTATATCAGATAAAGGGCCTCATGCAGAGAGCATAGAATTTTAAAAATGGCGAATTTCATAAAAAGTAGCTTTTTTGGAGAGTTTTATTCTCCATATGCAGAAAAGTGCGAATTCTGCTGTTTAACATGGATGCGTGTGGCGAGTTTAAATTGGCGAGATGCGCGCTTCAGAAACGTGTAAAAACAAATTCGCGCCTTTTTTTTCCCCTTTACTATAGGCGGCGAGCGCCATCTTGCCATATTTTCGTGGCGCGGCAAAAATGCGAGAATCGCGCCTTTTTTTGGCGCGAACAGCCGCTACTTGCCGTTCGCACCTCTCTGCATTCGGAGAGTTTTAAAAATGGCGCGATGGAGGTTCTCGCCAGCCGCGAGGCGAGTTTTTAACATAGAAATAAAAAAATGGCGCGTTTTTCGCAACTCGCCATTTTATGCCGTTTTCTGAGGGAAATTGAACAAAAAATGGCGAGTTTTGAAATAACGATGCTCTCTGCATGAGGCCCAAAGTGCTGAATTGGTTCATAACAAATCGTATGATGTGGTATAAGTATCCACTAATCCACACTCACAGCATTCAAATAATTGCAGGCTTTTGTAGTATCTTGCAAATTGAGTTCCATTACCTTGCCATTTTACCCAGTTTAGTATATTCCGGGAAATTAGTGCTGGCTGCTAAGGCCATCTGCATATGTGGTGTTCTCAACCACTAACCTCAAAATCGCAACCTTTATACTTGAATCTAGTGGCTAAATGTTTGCGTGGATTCAGAGTGATACTGCCTGTTACATTAGTCAGCTTCTACCAACAATCGTTTTGCACCTGTGAGCTTTCTTAAGACTGATAGGGGATTACTTGCCCTCCCCTCCCCCCCATCCCCTCCCCCCTTTCCCACCAGGTGTATCTAATCTTTATTATAACAAATAAATATAGGGCATTAAAATAACATACACGGACACACATAGGATCCAAAATAGAAGTAACACAATGCAAACATTGTGATCCTAACATGAAAAGAATAGAAAATATTAGTATATTGCACATATTCCTGATAAGCCCCTTTAGAGAAAGGGGTCTATAGAGGATTGATGGGGTGGGGGTGTGTTGATTAAACCACAAGGCTCCCTGACTTTGCCTTGAGAAAGCGTTGTATACGCAAAACACATGCGTCGGCACCTCCTACCAACATGCACGTGCAGGCTCGACTCTTATACTGCACTTACTGACTCGCATTGCGAGAAGCTGCAGCATCCTGCTCCTGCACTATACAGGCTATCTGCAGTGACCAGTGCAGTGTATGTTATTTTAATGCCCTATATTTGAATATTCAAGTAATAATAAAGATTAATAAGACTATCACCAATTATTCAGAAGGGAGGCAGAATTCTACAATTGGGTTTTTGTTTCTTTTCTAGTGCTTATTTTTTTAAAGTTTACCCACTTTAAAATAAGTCATAAATATTTTAAGTATAGTGTGTTCCAGGTATGTTTTCACATTGTGAAAGGAAGTGGAAATTTCTGGGACAAAAGTGTTGACAGTCTTGTAGTTCATAGTGCTTTACAAAATAGACATTAAAATACTGTACATAAAACACACAAGCATACAATAGGAAAATTAATGATGATCAGAGCTGAAGAATGAAATATTCTCATGATTATTCATTTTAAAATTCCATGACCTTTGATACACAGGTCTGAGACCAGGTCCAAGACCAGTATCGCAACAGATTCTAAATCTGTGAGCTTCAATTAAAATTACTACATGCATATCTTCTACCAAGCATCAAAACTTAAGTTATAGCACTAACTCATTTACTAACCTCTTCAACATGTCACCTTTGGCATGCTCCCTTGTCTTGAAATGCTCTATTGTACCTTTGACAAACATTGTATTTTCAACCACCTACAGTATATTGCCTATGTACAATAACAAGAAGGTTTATTGTGTTTGAAATATAAATGTTACACTATTCCTCATCTGCTCTTTAGAGTAAAAGTTCTTAAAGCACTCTGAGAAAACACCTTTTTGACCCATGTTTACTAAGAGGTGCTGTGCCATAAGATCTTCATGAATTCTCACTGGATTTTAATGTTTTTGTTTTCATCTTATATGACTGTATAATGTATATGTTACCTCTACTGAGTCTCAGTAGCTTTCTTTTAAAATACAACAATAATTATGGACACTTAAAAAGTAAGCAGATAAGGGGATCTTAAGATGGATTAATTTATTAAGTTGATTTTAGCAAACAGCATTAAAGATTAATAACATTTAACAGATATATTAGCAAAAACTAAGTTCAAGACAATGAAATATACAAGAAAGGAATACAATACATCTCTTGTGAAGTCCACAACTATTACTATAAATTCAAAGATATTTTAAAACATTTTTATAAATAACAGAAAATATTGTAAGAGACTTTTAAAGGCAATATGGGGACAATCCTTAGACACATAAATAGGCAAGAGGAAAACCTTTTACATACTGGAATTTATAAGAAAGCATTACATCTTGGGAGTCTTAACATAATTGGAAGGGTAAAAATATTGATTGACATATATATATATATATATATATATATATATATATATATATATATATATATATATATATATATATATACACAGTGTTCGACAAACCTATACATTTGCTCGCCCCGGGCGAGTGGATTTAACCCCCGGGCGAGTAAATATTGGCCCAAGCAGCACACGTTTGGTACTAGGTGGCGAGTAGATTTTTTTGTGTGGCGAGTAGATTTTTTGGTGATTTGTCAACCACTGTATATATATATATATATCATCTATTATTTATTTATTTATTTATATGTATCATCTATTTATTATCATCATATGTATCATCTATGTATTATCTATTTATATGTATCATCTATTTATTTTTTGATTATTGAAGCTTGGCTAACACGATACTGATACCACTACGTGTATATATATATACAGTGTTCGACAATCCTATACATTTACTCGCCCGGGCGGGTGGATTTAACCCCCAGGCGAGTAACTATTGGCCCAAGCAGCACACGTGTTTTGTTTTTTAAATTTTCCCTGCTCGCGCTGAAATTTCCCTGCTCGCGCTGGCTGAAAAAAAAAAAAACTCCCCCTACCTGACAGATGATTGGCGCGCGCTCCCAGGCTTTGTGGGCGCGCGGCCAGGCTCTATATGAGCCAGCCCCCAACGAGCGGCCATTTTTTTCCCATGGAGGATGGAGGAAGTAAGTATTATCTGTGCCTTCCTCCACCTCCCTCCCCTCCCCGGTGCTCCTGCTGCCCGCAGTTATGGTGATGGGAGCGGGGGATGCCCCCTCATGTCCCCGTTCCCCCCCCCCCGCTTCCCCCCCG